>NC_046357.1:17790412-17875412 GCF_000738735.6 Corvus cornix cornix
AACAGATATTGATCCTAAGTGTACCTAATTCATCTCTGCACTTGTAATCCCAAAAGAAAATGGCTTCTATGACCAGAGGGCGTTCAATATTTTTTCCATCTTGTAAAATAAACAGCAGTTATTTTGGTGTGTCTTCATGCGTCGGGAGCAACACTGTAAGTAAACAAAGCACTGATTTTTTTCCTTTCCTCTTTCTTGAGCAGAGTTACAAGAACTGCTGAGCCTTTTGATTAGACTAATTAAACTGTATCAAATAATTTAGACTGATGAAAATATGGAGGCCACAGCAGCACAACTGAGATCTGTAGCTCTGAAAGGAAGCTCCATGCCTTTATCAGAGAAATATATTTCATCAGGGATCATATAATAAATCGTGAGGAAATTCATTCCACCCTGATGATCTGGCAGTGTGGTGGCACGAGTGCTTGGGGAGTTCTGAGTGATGATACATGGAGAGATAAAAGGCTGTCTTCTGTTGTCAATTACATTTGTGTAAGTTTGGAGAAATTAAATTGATTTTTTCTGGTGCTGTTAAAGATAGAGCCTGAGGTCAGGACCTAACCCACTATTTTCCTTATTGTTCCTTTTTTCAGCATGTCATATCAGAACAACTGACTGCCAAATGTAAAGGGTTTAGAAGTTCTGTCCTGAGAGTCACGCATGACAAGAACTGGATAGCAAAAAACCCAAGCATTCTAGCTGATAAATATTTTCAGTTCTTAAAGTACAATCACCTAGAAGGACTAATGCTGCAGGTATACAGTGTCTGAAGCCCTCCTGTGATGTGGGAGAAACAGTCTGTCATTGGAAATAAGCAGACCAGACATTTGAACTTCAGTCTCCTATCATTATTGAAATATTGAATTTTGTGGGGCAGCTGTGACTCTTTCCTGACATAGCTAAGATTCACTAAATATGCTGAGTTTCTGAGAAAAGTTTTTGTTTCAATGAATCAGTCTTTTCTGACAGCAATGTCAACAAATCTTGAAAAATTTCCTACCGGCTCCAATAATCATACAAGGGAGCATCTGACTACAAAAAAATGGTGAGAAGGGAGGAGTATTTATAGACAGGTGAGACACATTAAGTGCAGCTCAGCAGGGACTTGTCATTTTTAAGCAAGAGACACTTCAGATTTTTAATATCACTTAAGATCTTTCAGGTCTTTGAAACAAGGGTAACGTGGTGCAGCTTTGTATAGATGGATGGTTGTCGAGAATCGATATCACACATATAAGCACAGAGGTTTTTTCCTTGTGCCAGATCTGATTTGTTTGTTCTTTTTTTTTTAATTTTCACAGAATCACAGAATTTAGGTTGGAAAAGACATCTAAGATCATCTAGTCCAACCTTTGACTCCACTTTTTATATCTGTGAATGGGTGAGTGAGCCGTTCCTTAAAAGAAGGCAGTTGGAAAGTGCGTATCTTAATTATTGTCGTAATTGTCAAATAATCGACTTATTTATTGCTTCTTTTCTCCCTATAATTTCTTAATTCAGTGCTGCTATGAGTCTGATGGTGTATAAAAATCATCTCATGATGACGTTGAGTACTTTTTTCTGGACTGAAATCTCAATCTTGTGGTGAAACTAAAAAGCCCTAAGTCAAACAAGTGCTGTAAAAGTGAATGTCCAGCAAGACCTTCCAAAATGTCTGATAATGTTGAAATCAAAGGAGTCCTCCCTCTGTAAGGCAGAGGTACATCTCAGTAAGATCACAATCATGGCCTGAGCAAACTGTTCTCAAAGAGGTGTCCTGTTAGTAGTGAAATAGTCAAAGTGGACAGATGACAAGTAGCTAGCAAGATTTGTGCTCCACTAAATGTTCCAGGCATCCTTCTCTTGAAGTAGCTGTAGGGATCTGGCCTGTGGGACTCAGAGGGATTGCTAGGTCATGGCTAAAAGTGTGTGTGGTTGTCCAACTCTGCCTCCCCATCAAGTTTCAGCTAAGAGGAAAGGGTGGGGAAGTCCTGGATGTCTATGTATGGGCAAATGAGGATTTGTCTTCAAGCACAAGTCCATAACTTCTTTCAGAAATATCAAATAACTTTTGAATTTTCAGGTGCAAGGGCACCAAGGGCAGATTGTCAGCTAAATTATATCAGAACAGGAAAAGTTCCTTCTGTGAATTCAGTAATATTTAAGATCCAAGAGGAAAGATTTAGTTCCATAAAATCATAGAAGCTTAAAATCGTAGAAGGGTTTAGGTTGGAAGGGACCTTAAAGGTCATCTAGTTCCACCTCCACTTCCACTACAGCAGATTGGTCAAAGCCCCATCCAACCTGGACTTGAACACTTCCAGGGATGGAATATCCACAACTTCTCTGCGCAACCTGTGCCAGTTCCTCACCATGCTCAGGGAAGAATTCCTTCATAATATCCAATCTAAACCTACTCTCTTTCAGTTTGAATTTGTTCTCTCTTGTCCTGTCTCTTCATACTCTTGTAAAAAGTCATTTTCCGTCTTCCTGGTAGGCTCCCTTCAGGTACTGAAAAGCTGCAATTAGGTTGCCCTAAAGCCTTCTCTTCCAGGCTGAACAAACCCATTACTCTCTGCTTTTCCACACTGGAGAGTTGCTCCATCCTTGTCATAATTTTGGTGGCCTCCTCAGGACTTACTCCAGCAGGTCAACATCACTGTGATCAGAAAGATACAAATAAGGAATTTATTTATTGCCATTTTTATTTGGCAATATCTTGCTGTTACAGAAAACCTCTAAAATGTAAAGGGCAGGGAAATCTCTCTGTTTTTCCACAATGAAAGAAAAAAACCTATAAAATGTGCAGCAAAATGGATGTTGTGGGGAGGACAAAAAAGGTAAAAAATAAAAGCAGCACTGGATTTTCTTTTAAAGAAGGTTCACATGTAATTTTTTGTTCTTCAGTTATCATAGTTTCAAATATTTTTAGTCTTTTATTGCTTATGGTAAGATTAGTGATGATGATGCATAAGTAAGCAAGAAATAGGACTTGAATTTCTGTGAGTACTCATGAGTAGCTGATAGAAACACCCAGTTACTTCCTAGCCAGAGTAACACACAACTCTGCTGAAGTTATCAAAGCTCTGCTGAAGAACAGGTTATAAATAATCTGGAATTAATACTGGACAATAAAGAAGGGATACTACTCAGCCATGTTTGCAGGCATCTGGTACAGAGGTAGAAGAATCCAGGTTTAGGTGAGGCTGTAAAGATGATTTTTGGGAAACAGCCATCATAAGGACAGTGTGTAATGGCCAGGTCATTTAGGTATTCTGGTCATCAGGTGAAACAATGTGGAATCTGTTACATATAGAAATGGCCATAATGTCAGCATTTATTTACTTCCTTTGCTATGACTAATTCCCTATAAAAACAAATAAATGAAAAAATAAATAAAGCCATCTGTCAAGGTTGAAAAGCATTGAGCATAAACATTAATGGCAGTGCTTTTTCACTTGCATATCGCTTTTAATCTAAGGTTCTTAAAATGATTCACATTAATTAAGCCTTATGATTCTTTATTGACATCCACAAGAAAAGGCAGATAATACTTCCTGATACTCTATAAATTAGAGAAACTTCAATCAATGACACTAAGATTCTCAGATATTTTTTAAAAGGTGGGTTGATTCAGATTGTATTCACTTGAAGGTTTGCATCAAAATTCTAGCAAACAAATGTATCTATGAATGTCCCTCTTTTTTTTTAATTTTAAATTATTGATTCCAGATTTTCTGCTGCCTAATTTCTGTGATTACTTTCTTTATCAGACAAAAGATGATAGAAAAGTAAAGATGAGCTGCCTGAAATCATGGAGGATTCTTAATTTTGAACACAAGAAAATTCAATTTTTGATGTCGATATGATCGAAAAAATAAAAAATTACAAACAAAGGTCCTGTCCAGACTGTCTAACCAAACTCTTTGGAGCACACTCAAAAAGGCCTAGATTCATTGTTCCCTAGCACCTGACTGGCTATAATCATACAAAATACTCTGTGACATTAAAAGTAGGAGCTTAATTTCTCTAGAGGTTCATTCAGCCTTCCTCTGATCTCAGTTAACTGGTGAAGGGACTTATCTCTCTCCATTGACTAGACAGGGAGCTGAAGGGAACTGTATTCCAACTTAAAAGCCCTCAGATGCTTCACAAATTAGCAGGATTAATCCAAGTCTTAAGTGTTTATGTTGGCTGAATCCTTCATATAATATTTCCGTCAGAATACCAGCCTAAGAATGCATTTATTTAACTGCAAACAATTTGAGTAATGGTCAAAATAAGAATTTCTTTTTACAAACTCAGTTTGATTGAGAAGAATTCATCTAGAAAGATGACAGTAGCCTTGAAAACTCAAGATGTTATCCTTGTTCCTCTGTTTCCAGTAGGAAATTATATCAATTTTTGTAGAGACAAGTTTTCTCCCCATTTGCTAGTAGAGACCCCATTTGAGACAGTTCTGGATCACCTCAGCTTTTCAGCCCATGTCAAATTCTCTCTCATTCTTACTAACAACGTTGTTTTTTTGACTTTTGACTCCTTTTTCTCTACATGCAGGGACACACCATGCTTGGACACTATATGTAAATACATATAAAGTGTTTTATCCTACATAGAGACTGATTAATATAAATTATATTATTCATTGCTGTATCTTCCAGATGAATGCAAGAGTATCAAGAGTATTATTCCCTATAATAGGAACAATAATATGTTGTCAATAGACAGATACCTTAATAAGATGAAAAATCAGTTCAGTGACAGAAACAATAGATTTCATAGGAAATTATATGACAGAGAAGAGGCATTGCATTGTTTGCAACACCTGTGATTAATTATCATAGCTGAATACATTAAATTCAGTTTCCAACCTCATATATCTTCATAGACTGTTTGGCGATATTAAACGATAAAGGCTTAATAATCAAAAGTACTGAGTTAGCAAATGTTTTCTAATTTTAATAACTTCTTGTTGTAATTACCAAGTCTTGGAGTGAAATGATTTAATTAGAAAGTAATCAAGAAGTGTCTACTGTTAATTGAAGAAATTATAAAAGATCTACATTTTTAATATATTTCTTGGGTAATAAAATTAAAGTCTATGATAATTATTTTATAAACCACGCTGATAAGAAAAGTTTGATACCAAAATGAGATATTGTGTCTATTAATTCCCATAGCTACATTTGCCTTTGGCAGGTATAACCCCAAGAAAAGATACTTTGGACATATCCATTATCTGTCACTTCACATCTTGTCATACTTAAGAATGTCCATTCATGCTCACTGCTCCTATGAGAATAGCAATAATCATCATTATACCTATTTTCTCAACTAATAAAGTGAGGTTAAATGCATCAGTGTAAATCATGGCTATTTATGAGTTAGAATAAAAAATTTCTATCTAATATCCTTTTGATAGGAAACTGGATTTATAATTAAGCTGTTTTTTTAAAAGAAATTGAGATGATTATCTTTTCATAAATATTTTAAATAAGATTTTAAAAAGATTTCATAAATCTTTTCAGAAATAAAATAGATGCCTTTCAAGTCAAAACAAAAAAAAGGGCAAAAATCAGTGGTTTAAAAATGTTCAGCTAAACCTGAAAGAATTTGAATTTAGAAAAATTCAGCAAAGCACTTAGTAGAGTTTATAGTTCTTATTCCCCACCTTTTCATTATTCTCTGTCAGGCAAGTACTGATAGTAAATGGTGTTTCCCAAAATCCTCCATGGTTATGCATTTCCATGCTGAACCATGCTCAGCAAGTGGGGTGCCAAAAATGCTGAATGTGTCATAGGGATAAAACCTTTTTTTCCTGACTGCTGCTATTTCTGTTAAACATTTCAAGACGCTGATCATCCAATTTAGAACTTCTGTGGTGAACTGCTATTCCCTCTTGGGTGTCTGTTAAAGTTAATTTGTCAATGCACAAGAAGCACAGGATAAAGATCTTCTAACACAGGTTTGTCAGAATAGACATGGTGTGTGTAGGTTTCTGAAATTGTACATGCTCTTAGGTCCACAGCTTGCATGAAAATCTTGTACTCTAATAAATAAATGCTATTAAAAAATATGTTTTCCATGAAAGGGAAAAATGACCTACTTGCAGGAAAAGTGACAGAACTAAAACCACACACAGAAACCTGCAATAGAAACAACCTGAGAAAAGAAATACATTCTAAAAATGAGAAACGAGCTCATTTTTTTCATGAAAATGTCATTATTGGTTTACACCTTTTAGCTATTTCTCTTGAAAAACACATCTAGTTAATAACCAAACCAACATCACTATTCTTTTGCTTGCTGTTCTTAATCCTGAAAGACTTTTAGGACTGTCAACAAATGATGTCATATGACATGCATGGTGAACGGGCAGTAGCGGGATCAAAAGTGGCATCTCAATCGCTGAACAAAATTCAAATGATTCATTTGGCTAACAAGACTGCACAATGTTGGAGTCGTGATTGACAAACTGTCAGACACTTCAGACCAGATTCACAAATGCATGTACATTTTCAGACCTAATTTACAGACACTGTTAATGAAATTGTAGGTGTAAAAAATACCCTCACGTGCTACAAAAATTTACTATGTGCTGTAAACACCTGATTCATGTGTGTGTGAGGATTCTCTTGTCAATTAAATTGGCTTCTCTGCACCCATATCTTTTCTTAGTTTAGGAAAGCCTTCAAAACCCAACCAAGCCAAAAATGCAGAAAATATTTTACTTCTCTAGAAATTTTCAGATCAAATTAAATGTAAATTATTTGACCATAAATTTCATTTCTGTTCTGCCTGAGTCAGATACATCACCTGGACACAAGGCATATATTAGGGATTAGCAAATGGTTGGTGGTAGTCATCTCTAGGTGCTCTCTGGGCCAACAGCTCCTGCGAGCTCTTTATAAACCCCAGAAGTTACCTTTGGCCTTGAACATTACTGCTTAAAACAAATTCAACTTGCAAACTTAGGAGGTTACTTTTCATTTACTTGCCGTCAAAATTCATTCTTCAGAGACACTCTGTCAGCAAAGGAGATATGAGTCAGTGTCTTCACTGTAAGAGAAAAAAAAGAAAAACCTCACACTATGTCATGTTTTATATGTAGAAGAGAAAGAATAATTATATGTTACCTCTTTTGGTTACCTTGCAACACGGAATTTTCTGGATGACTTCTTTGACAAAATGAGAAAGTCTATTTTATAAAAAAGGGGGGGAAAAATTGCGGGAAAGGAGACACTGGGGAACTTGTGCATCCTTTAGGATAACACAAAGGGAAGTATTACAAAGACTGTTCCCAACTGGGCATGGATTTATAAGTTACACAGAACACCCTTATCTACTGAAATGCAGAACTATATGCATGAGAAATTCCCAGCTGCTGACATTTTGTGAGCTTTTAATAGTACCATTAGTCAATATATCAGTATGCAGCATATCATATTGACTAGAGCTGATGTTTATAGTGGAAAGCTATTGACTTATGGGATGAAAAAGTGGATATAATTCAGCTTCAGGCATTATTGCCCACTGGAGGTTACTTTTTCATTTACAGGGACAATAATTTGCCCTGTAAACTGAAAACTCTTGGCTCACTATATATTTTACTATGCACTTTAATAAGACTTTTTTTTTGCCCTAAATGTGTTTTACATAGAAGCTGGAACTTCAGCAGTAGTATATCCTCTGTTAACATAGCCAATACTGAAAAAAGCACCCCACAACTAAAAAAAAAAAAAAAAAAAAAAAAAAAAAAAAAAAAAATATATATATATATATATATATATATATATATATATATATAAATGCCAAAACCAACAAAACTTGAGTTGTTCACTTAAATGTCTTATTTTTGGAAATGGTCAATTACACATTTAGATATAAATGTCAAGAGATACCTCTTACATATCTAT
The DNA here is from genome assembly GCF_000738735.6 of Corvus cornix cornix. Classification (NCBI taxonomy): domain Eukaryota; kingdom Metazoa; phylum Chordata; class Aves; order Passeriformes; family Corvidae; genus Corvus; species Corvus cornix. The sequence goes on from NC_046357.1 coordinate 17,798,308, forward strand.
CATACTCTGTGACATTGACAGCAGTCTCAAAGTTGAGAGGAGATTTGGTTTTGTAGAGAGGTTGTGCAATCCTCACCAAAGATTTCCATGGAAGCCCTAAGAAACCTGATCTGACTCTTCTTGAACAAGAATTCAAACAGAATGGCCACTTGAGGTCCCTCCAAACATGAGTCCTCCTATGATCACTCTAAAACTTTTAAATAGGCTCTTTTTGCATTCATTGGAGAGACATGGACTGTCACAGAAAATTAGATCACATCAGCAAAAGACAAATGTCTGTTACAAATGGGAAGAAATGCTCTCTGGAGATGCTGTGGAGGGAACCCAGAAGATTAGCCTGGACTAGGCAGTGAACACGTGGCTGAAAATGGTGATATGGCATGGCTTGATTTCCCTTTGGCTATACAGACTAGTGAGTAGTTGAAGATGGCATGATTATTCCAAGATGTTTTCTTTGCATCAGGCTCACTCATCCTTGATCACAACTGATGGCTTAGAATGCTAACATAGTGCATAATTGCGCAGAATAAAAAGTGCCATATGCATTGACTGATGAACTAATGGTCTGGATCCTACAGTTTTAGTAAAAGATCAGCTTGCTAACCACAAGACACATACATTTCAGCTGACAATACATCTTGATAAGCTAAAAAAAATTCAGAATTAGCTTGTCAATAGCAGAAATGAATCAATAGCAGAACAACTGCTATCCACATCTAATCATAGTAATGGCACAATAGACAATATTCATTATCCACCTGTCAAATCTTGGTGTGAAAAAAGGCAGTAATAGATCAAGGATAGTATAACAATAACAGTAACAATAATAGTAAAAACAAGAGCAGCAGCAAAACCAAAAAACATCATGTCCTAAAATTAGTGTCATAAATCAATGAGTGTTTTCTTGTGTCAATTCACATTAAGATGCACTGTACAAGACATAATATACCAGAGTATCCAAACACAACATGACTTCCTAGTTTTACTTCATGAAGTATAATTTAAGATGTAATTTTTTTCACCCATTGGATAGTTACTTGCTATAACATAATACATTCAGGGAATTTCTCCAGGTTTTGTGGTGAGATACTCACTTACGTGGTAGGAGAAAAAGTGGTTCTTTCTTCTTGCCTTGTTTTCGTAGCGTTCATCCCAACAGTGCTACTGTGTAACAGGACTATGCCACTTCAATCACAGTTTGACAGCTTAATGCTGACTTTGTCTCACAGAAAGTCTTTTTAACTAGAACAGAAGATGGAATCGTTTTGAGAGCGAGGTAGAGATCTGGTCTTGTTTTCTTTCTATGAAAACTACTTCTTCCACTACCTGTTTGGCCCTTGATTAGTAGTGACAGCATTACTGGTGGTGTTGTGTTAGCCACATAGAGGATTATGGTCAATATTGATACCTTTCTCTAGAATAGACAGCCAAATTATTTATTTATTTATTTATTAACATATTTTTTTCCCCAAGATTTTTCAGTGCATTGACTGAATTTTCATTGACTGCAACAAGAACCAATGTACCATCGGTGCCATATGTGTGCTTCTCAATCTGGAGCTGTAACCTACCATTATTACTCAGTCTAGTTGCCTAAACGTGTGTAATATCATTGGAGATGCTCTGGGGTTGGCACCCCTATGACACCCATCTATGGGTAGGTAAAATCCTTTTGTTCTTTTGAAATGGCAACCAAAAGGGACACCCAAGGGCATCTCAAATGACAGTAGATAATTATGTCTAGGCAATTTTCCTTTATTCTTAGCATCTAATTTATGACAATCATTAAGAATATATCTATACTGAGAAATTAAATGGGACCAGGAATATTTCTGGTCATTAGGGTCAAGCAGCAAAATATATTTGTGTCTGTGCTGGGGAATTCACTGAGCTTCTAAAAAGGGTAAGCACACCTGGGGTAGTTACTGGGAGTGGGCAGTTCTAACAGCTAAAATACTTCTTGGTTTTGGCAGAGTGTTAGCTGTTATGAACTAAGACTGGGCCAGAGACAGTCCTAATACCTCTCTAATCAGGTCAGTTGAGAGTCATTTTGGGCATTATTTACTTTAACAATCATAGCTGAAGTACCTAAGAATCCAGCCATGTGTAGGCACTAACAGATAAACATTCCTCATTTAGATAATAGAAATGGTAAAAATTCTCATCTTCCAATCTGTCCACTTCTTGGTCCACCCTTGTTCACCCAAAATAATTCCAGACCTTTGAGGTAGGATATTTCTGGATATTTCACATTCTGCCAGATTTATTTTTCTCTCTTTCTTTGGACGTAACTGTCATTCAGTCCTAGAGTTGAGGTATTGCAATAGGTTTCTATAGGTTTGGTTTTACACATTCCTTTCTCTGTCTCTGTTTTTCTCTTTCTGTTCAGACACAGAGAATAATAGAATTGCCACTGCCAAAACCCTCACTCCACTGGAGTGAAAACCATTCGTTTGTTGTCTCAATTTTAAGATTCCAGACTCCAAATGTAAGGATATTCTCCATGGACGTAATGGGACATTTAGCAATTCACTCATTTTCTTCACATGCTACTTATTTAGACACTCAGCAGTTGGCAGCTTTGATGTGAGTGGTAAAAATTATAAAGACATTATGTATCATAAAAATATAAATGAAAGAAAACATGGGCCCTGTTTTATATCAGACTAAATTGGCTACTGTCATACTCAGGATTTTTGTTTTATAAATTATAATTGTTAGAGGAGGTGTTCCCTTGAGTGAAACACTACCTGTCTCTTTCATATATAACATCAGCTCTTCACTATTTCCTCCTTAAAGATATTGCTGTGCAAAACTTAGGCACAAAGAAACAAATTTATAAACTCAAACAGTATAGATATGAATAGAAAAATGTATCACTCTGAGATCCTTAGCATAATTAAAGTGTCTGTCAAAAAATGAAAATAAATAATATTATATGGAGGAAGTGGTAAAAGCTGAACAAGTAGGGCTATGATTGTTCAGAACTATTCATATAGAAGGGGAAGAGGGAAAAAAATGACATTTTTTTCATGCTGCTGTTCTCTCTTGTTTTCTGGCCATTTGTGGAGGATTCTAAGAGAACCTAAGCACCGACACAGCTGCTCATGCAGTCCTACACCTGTGCTGGGACAGGAGAGAACACAGGAAGAACAAGAGTGAGAAAATTCATTGTTTGAGCTAAAGATACTTTAATAAGTGAAGAAAAGAGGGGAATAAAACTCAAGCAGCTCTGATGCGAAGGTGATCAATCATCACCTTCCACTATCTCCGAGCAACAGTGACCTTGGAAAACACTTCCCTCCATGCTTCAGCTTTGGATTGTGGAGCATGGTATTGAATGAAATATTCTTTTGACCAGTTCAAGTCAACTGTCCTGCCTGTTTCCCCCTCCAACTTCATGCCTATCTCTAGGCTACCTTCTGTAGGGGGGCAGAAAAGAAACCCTTCAAGAAAGCCTTGAAGCTGTGCAGGTGATGCCTTTTCCTGGTCTTAAAATCAAGAGTCATACACAGTTAGAAGGGGAAAAGGGATTTTAGAAGGGGAAAAGGATTAGCATATCTATCAAAGATTCCCCAATGAGAGGCTCAAATGAGCCCCCCTCCCCAAGGAGCCTTCCCCTGGATGGTTCTATCTTAGTTTACAGAATGTGTTCTGGAGAGGACCTTGGGGTCCGGGGCTTTTTGATCCCTAGCTACAAAGCTTCTAAAATGTTTCGTCTCTTAGCTTGACAAACAAGTCCAAGAATGTAGGCAAAAGCACTAGGAATACAGAAGTTGTAAAACGGTATAACAGGGATATAAAAGAAAAGGCAAAAAATCTTCAATCTGGTCACAAATATTAGTCACCGCAATCTGGTCACCACATGTATTGGTTTTGCACGGCCTGGTTTTAAGTAGCAGGGGGGGCCACAAAGACGGCTCCTGTGAGGAAGCTGCTGGAAGCTTCCCACCATGGCCAGCAGAGCCAATGGCTCTTGGCTCTGAAGATGGACATGCTGCTGGCCAAACCTGGGCCAATGAGAGAGGTTGGTAATGCCTCTGTGATGACATATTTAAGGAGAAAATCAAAGTCACAAGATTTTGGATTCCAGTCAGAGAAGAGGAGGAGGTGAGAACATGTGAGTGAAAACAACCTGGCAGCACCAAGGTCAGTGAAGAAGGAGGGGCAGGAGGTGCTCCAGGCACCAGAGCCAAGATTACTCTGCAGGCTGTGGTGCAGACCATGGTGCAGTAGCTGTGCCCCTGCAGCCCATGGGGATCCACGGGGAATGCAGAGATCCACCCGCAGCCACTGGGGATCCACGGGGGATGCAGAGATCCACCCGCAGCCCATGGGGATCCACGGGGGATGCAGAGATCCACCTGCAGCCCATGGGGATCCACGGGGGATGCAGAGATCCACCCTCAGCCCCTGGGGATCCACAGGGGATGCAGAGATCCACCCTCAGCCCGCGGGGGAGGGGCCCGTGCCGGAGCGGGTGGATGCCTGGAGGAGGCTGTGATCCAGCTGGAGACCCGGTGGAGAGACAGGGCCCTGCTCCCAGGCTGGATCAGCCTGTCCTTGGAGGGCTGCACCCCATGGAAAGAGAGAGCCATGGCACAGCAGTTTGGGAGGGCTGTGTGCCCATGGGAGGGGCTCAGGCTGCAGCAGGGGCGGTGTGGCTGCTGCTCCTGAGAGCGGACCCACGGCCTCACAGGGGAAGACTCCTCTCCTGGAGCAGAGGAAGGAAATCTCGGGGATGGACTGACCAAACCCCCGTGCCCTGTCCCCCTGCACTGTCGGTGGGAGGGAGGCAGGGGCTGGGGGGGAAAGTGTTCTAAGGGCTCATTTTACTTCTCATAATCCTCCTCTGACTCTCTTAGTAATAAATTCACTTCACAACTTGAGTTGAGCCTGTTTTGCCCTTGAAGTGTTTCTCCTGGTCCTTATCTCACTCCTGAAGCGTTTGTTAATTTTTTTGCTTTTCCCTCCTCTGCCCAGCTGTGGTGGGGAGAGTAAATGAGCTGCTGTTGTGGGTGCCTGGCATTGGGCCAGTGTCAAATCACGACACCACATTAGTGGGTTATCTGGTCACAAATTCACAACATATCATCATATGGACTCCTATGGTGAAAATTATGCTCCATATGCTCCATTCCTGCCAGACTAGGCACAACATCATAAGTTCTGGTGTTTAAACAGTGATGGTTTTCTCTACAGAGCACACATATAGTGAGAGAAAACTTGGTGGATATACTGTGGGGAGTGAAACTCTGGGCAGGTTCTTGCATATTTAAAAAAAAAATGCCATTTACACCAAGAATCATAGTGGGATGAAGATCTACTATAAAGAGAGTAAGAATTTTAATGGTCGTCCTCTTCCCTATAAATTTTTGTCTATTAATGTTCTTCTAAATTTTTTTCCCTCATATCTTCTCAGTGAAAGCTCAACAAGATTTTGGAATCCCATCCTTATAGATACTCAAATATTTGCTGGACAAGATGTTGAGAAACGTGATCTAAGTTGTTTTGGCTTTGAGCAGAGACGTGGAACAAGGGACTATCAGAGGTTCTTCCCAATGGACACGTATTTCCGCTCTGTGCTTCTGCGCCAGTCTGCTCCGACTAGTGCCAGCAATCCTGTACACACCTACCAGAGTTTCATCCACATTATTTTGTGCTATTAATAAATATCCTGACTGCCATCCTGTCTGTGTTGTTGTTCTCACTGCCATCTCAGTTCTGTGACTCTGATCTAGTGGCAATTACTGGTGGAAAACAGAGACAAACTGTGTTAAAACTCTCACAGATGACTGACTTTTCTGGTGTAGGGAACAGTAGCACTAAGACTGTCTTCAGATGCGGATTTTGGGAAGTCTTTCCTTTTGTCTTTCTTTATGGTTTCAATGGATATTTAATTTTAAATTTTAAAAGTTTACTCAGAGATTTACTGCTGGTGATCATACATCGGAGGGGTATTCAGCTCAACTGTCTTTGCCATTTTGGAGACGCACACCAGTCCTCTAGACTTTCAGTTTAGATGATGACTGAAATGCACATTTTGAGACATGACTTTTCTTATCAGGCATCTTGTTTAGGGGAATGAGCTTTCTTTTCCCTTTCCACATCCAAAATAATATTGGTTTCTTGTTTGAAAAAAGAACAACAAACTGCACCACTGGAAAATTTTCCTTTCAAATATCTTGATTATAAAATTTTTTGATGAATGAATACTATAAGTTAAAAATGTCATCTATTCATTGAGATATTTTTAACTTTAAACCATAAATAATCCAAGTCTGTAATGTTATTTTCACTCCTTCAGGCACCGTTGTTTGTGTATCGCATGCTCTCATTCTTTCCTGGTCTGTCCCCATCTTGAAGATGTTCTTGTGATCACATGAATGCCATGATGCACTGGTTCTTAACAAAGAAAGGGCACTCTGTGATAGGTCTTGTTTACTTTTTCCAGTGAGGAATAATGGATTACGGAGTTATGACACTATAATTCATTTAGATGGGTTGATTAACTGATGTATATTGCATTGATCAAGGCAGTTCTAACTTTGTTATTTAGTCAGTATTCAACACATGCAAAAGGTTAAAAAGAATCCTGTGTAGATTATTGCCTCTTGTCAAACAGTGTAGAAGTTGAAGCTGCCTAGGATTAGTTGTTAAAGAACTTTTCTATTTAAAAAAGTTTTGGTTTTTGTCTTTTTAGATAAAGTTCTCTTAAAAGGAATTATATGGCAAATATAAAGTTGAAGAAAGATGGCTGGCAGACCTCAAGAAAAGATGTAGATATTACAAGTTCTTTTATGGGTTTTCACTGGAAAGCAAACCTGTCATATTAAAATTTCTTATGTCAGGCTTCATGATAATCATAAATCAAATACAAATCCATCATAAGATTTTGAAGATTCAGATACATACAGTTGAATGTTGTCTTTCCTTCAAGCTTTTGTTCTGATGTGATTTATAGAAGTGGGGGTTTTGTGTTTGTTAGGTTGATTTTTACCCTGTGCCATTTAATTATTTTTGAAATCGGGAAATACTCTCTCCACAGAGTTAGGCTGAATTAGTAAAATGTGTGGCTGAAATACATTTAAACAGTTATGATTTTATATTTGTTCTACTTCTTTTCTTTAATGCTGCTTGAATATTTTAATTTCCCTTGACAACTAAAGTATATATTCATTATTGAAGCATAATAATTTTTTGCCTTAATCTTTATCTCTTTCATTTTGTATATATTGTTTTCTTGCTAATGAGTCCTGAATAAATTCAAGAATATTGGCCTTTGGATGTCCAAAACAATTTTGTAATGTCTGTAAATGTTTTTGGCTTCCATTGCTTATTAGTATTTCTTTTTCCTTACTGATCATTCTGTTACAATTTTTCATTCGGTACAGCCTAGTTACATTTTATTCAAGTGTAATTCTTGCTTGTGGTAGAAATTCTCAGTAGTTTTCCTATGTTGGAAAAAGAAAATATACAGACCTTCTTTATATTCATGCTCTGGATCTGTTCCACCCAGCTGATTTTTCTGCCTAATTTCCTTTTGTCCTTTACCACTGAAAACCTTAGTTACAGACCTGCTTTCATCCTTTCATTTAATTTGAATAGAATCAACTTAAAATCATTCTATCCAGGGCTAATTTTCATGCCTGGCTTATCTTCTTGACTTATCACTACCAAATCTTCCACTGGGATCAGAAATCTTTTAACTCTGGCATGTGAAAAACCTGTAGATGGCAAGGACTGATACTCTATCACAGTGAAATTATTCTGAAGAAAAGGTATGGCTGGTACAATTTTGATTTTCCATGGTATGAGGAATGTCTCCACAAGTGTAAAAAAGAATAAGCTGCTCTAACCAGGATTAGTATGGGAGAAGGCTAATTGGTCTTTCACCTTATTTTTGCTGTCATTCCTTCAGGGATTAGGTTAAGCCTCAGTGTATGTTTCATCAGGGAATTACAGAGCTTAGACTTTGTCTCTCTGTCTATCATTCAGACACTTCCTCTAATGTTGACTAGATTTTTCTAAGTCTCACAACTCATCGTGTACTTCCTTTCAGTCGAAAATAGGTATATAATTCATAAATTGTACCAAAGGCTGCTCCTAGGGTAGTAGAATGAAAAGTGTGAGACAATGATATGATTGCCAAATCTTTATTAAGTTTCTTGATTTCCCACCTTTCATCCACTCCAAGTCTCACCTTACCTATGGGGTTTTTGGATCTTTAAATTAAGAAGATGCTAATGAGGTGTCTACAAGTCTGACCTCAGACACATAAAGTATTCTGGGTAGAACTGAGATTGCCTACTATAAAGTAATATAACCCAAAGTCATGACCTGGTCCTTTAAAATAAAGCTCCCCTCAATGACAAAATAGAACTGCTGTAGGAAAATGTCAGTTGCTCAGCAAAATTTAAATGAGGCAGAGAGACCAACCCTGTTTCTTCAAGTTCCAGCTAGTAAAGAAATCATCACGAATATTGTAAAATTGACTATCATTGTTATATCTGAATGCTTAATTATTCACAGGATTTCTTTTTAACCTAAAGGCCAAGAGAAATTGTATTAACTAAGGGTGGGATTCATCTAGTATAACTGTAACTGTAAAAGACTACAGGATCTGCAATGGGAACAATAGCACTTTCAATATAGTACAATAAATAGGCACTTTTAGGGAACAGATCCTTGGCTCTGCTTGGCTCATCCTTTGGATGAGCTGAGTTATGCACTAGAAATTCCATTTCAGGTTTTGACTCGAAGGTGGACCAATGCTAAGACCAAGTGTAGATGCCTATGTTTGTTCAGACAACGCTTACCCATAGCCTCCCTCTACAACCTGCAGAAAGAGGTACATTTTGAGGGTGATTCATCTAACCAAAGATCCCTGTGTAGAGAAAGTGAACCATATAAAGCCATATGAAGGTCTTAGTCTTTATCCACTGGATATGGAGAAAACTCTTTTTGCATATCTATCTTAGATAAAACATCCAATTCCCATTTGATATTAAAATAAGTGAATTAGACTTGAAATTTTAACTGTGCTTCTGGTAAAGACATTACTTCCATGAAGAAATTCCAGTTTTATTTCTGTGACCTATACTTGTACAGTACATTCTGCAAGCAAACAAAAACTATATTTCCTTATTTGAAAGTGCTAGGTGATGAAAACCTACTATAGCTCTTTGCCAGTCATTATACTGTTTTTCATAATTTTTATCAGAAATGGATATTTCTTTGCAGATTCAGGTTGCCAAGTTTTAATCCCCAACCACTGGATCTTTTCAAGTTTTTCCTTCTAAGACTGGAGAAACTTCTATTATCACATTTTTATTCTTTCAGGATATTTATAGACCATGTCTAGTCACGCCTTTATCTTCCTTTTGAAAAATTAAATAGAGCATGCAGTACTTCATTGCACAGTGTTTCCAAACCTCTAATAATTCCTGTGGAACTTTTCTGAACCCTTCCCAATCTCTTTTCAATATATTTTCTCAGTTGCAGGTACAAAGACTGGACAGTTTTCCTGTAATGGCCATATCAATGCCAAGTACAAACTAATAAAAAGATTCCTTTCTCCCACCTGATATATTTTCATTTATGTGTTTAAGGATCATATTGGTCCTGTGCAACATAACATCTCATTGGATCCCATGTTCTGCTGATGAGCTATGACTGATTCTCATTTTCTCTTTCAAGTCTTTTACAAGATCACAGTTCTCAAGATAGAATTTTCCTTCCAGTAAATGCAACTTTGATTTTCTAATCTTGGGGCAGAAATGCAGCTGACTGAGATAAGAGTAATTCTGTTCTATGGCATTTTCTGCTAGATCAGGATCTGACCAAGGATTTTATTTCAAGAACTTTCTATATGAACTTGATAAAGTCCTTTGCTTAATTTTACACCAGGAATTAAAACTAACCTTAATGTGGTCCTAAAATCATTCCTCCTGAACATCTGAACTATATTTTCCACTTTTATGGTCAGGAGCCATCCATGATAATCTTGGAAACTCTGCTTCAATTCTGACCATGTTGGTCCTATTCCCTTATTTATTCTAATTCCTCCCTGTCCGAACTGTGCATGTGACCTTCATACTTACAACAACCTTTGAAAGCAGACAGCCCTTCATCAACAAAAAGATTTTCTTACTACTCATTTCCTTTCTTCTTATATCCCTCCTTTGTTTTACAATTTGTCTATCAAAAAAAAAAAAGTTAAAAAAAAATTAAAAAAACAGCCACCTAATGAATAGTTTCTGGAAATGTTCCACTCCACAAATAAAAATCAGACTTACAGTAAGACTGGTTTGATTGTAAATTGGCTGGGGAATCATAAGTCCTGACTACAGGACTGGGAAGAACAGTTCATGTGGTTTCAATGTTATGGAGGCCACCAAAGATTCTGTGTTACATATCCATGTTGACTCTCATGATATCTCTCAAGCTTCAATATTTAATGATGGTACCTTCCCATTTCACAGCTTGATTGTTGAGCTAAATCAGTTAGGAGATAGTGACTAAGAACTCATAGTGATCCAAGCCAGGAATTACCTCCGAGTACTGGCCTGCCTTGTACGGCTGCTTTAAAAGATTGACATCTTTCTGAAAAGGATATGTACAGTTCTTCCTCCGTTTTGAACTTAAAGGAGATACTATGGTTCCCAGAGATGTGGATGCTAATTCACATCTTATTGGCAGCTTCTTAATGTGATCAGGTGTACTACGTGAATCTTAATAAGGGAATAATGAAGACAGCATGTTTCTTCCTGCTTTTATTATTGCTCCATTAGACTTCCAGCGCATCACTTTTTTTTTTTTTTTTCTGAAGCCTCCCTGCAGCCCCTGAACAAGCTACACTCATCCAGAACCAAGAATGTCAAAATGATATTTTCCTACCCATTCCCGGAAAAGTATTTTTTTTCTCTTGTCACGCAGAAATCCCACTCTTTCTCTTAACTTGTTAGTGATTCTCAGAAAGTCCTCATCCAGGCATGGATGAACCATGGCAGTCAAACCTGGTGGGTGTATAATAGTTTTCCAAATATAAAATGTTGTTAAGTTCATCCCAAAAGCAATACACATTTTGCAAGTGTACCTGGGCCACTGCTGTAAGAGCCAAAATGAGTTCTGAAATGGCTAGTACTTTTAAAGCAATTTTTAGCACTTTGTTCATGCCTTCAGAAAGTACAAATTGACTGGTAAAAAAAGGTTTTGTAATCTTTTAAATAAGCTGTTAAAGCAACATAATATACATCATTTGTTACCATTTGTTACTGTTAAGATCTTCCCATATCCATCTGACCTCTTCTGCTACAGAATTACAGAAATATTTAGGCTGGAAAAGACCATCAAGAGTGCAACCATTAAGCAGTGCTGTGTCCACCAATGAACCATTGTGCCACACCTACACATCTTTTAAACACCTCTGGAGCTGATGACTCCACCACTTCCATGGGCAGCCTGTTCCAGTGTTTGACAACACTTTTGATGAAGAAACTTTTCCTGATCCAATCTGAAACTTCACTGCTGCAACTTCTGCTCATTTTTCCCTTTTTCTGTCTCTAGTTACTTGTCACTAGTTACTTGGGACACAAAATGCCACTATGTGACAACTGCAGCCCATTCAAGACCCATCACTCCTTGTACTGCGTACATTTTTCTAACTATCTTATCTACAGAAAACTGTCCTTTGAGACCATTTCTACAACTGCAGGAGCAGTTTATAGAACCTGTTTGTGGGTTTTTCACATGCAGCTCCTTCAGAGCTGGCCAGGCTGTCAGATCTGAGCAGATATCAGGCCAGAGTTGACAAGAGAGCTAAAGCATAGCTCAGGATGGGGTTTCCAGGTGGTGCTTGGAGAAGGAGTTAACAGCCACAGAACTCTTGGGATGTGATTTTCCACAGGAGGCAGTGTCAGGACCCTATACCCTGACACTGCCAGACTGGGCTGAGTTCCAGCATGAAGCTATAGGCAGAGGCAGGGAATCTCACCAGGCAAATTTTATGGGTACAGACAGTCGTCCTGTCTTTTCTGTCTGTAAATACTTGGGTCCTGCCTGGTGACATAGTACACTCACTAGAAAGGGGCAAGAAAGTGGCACAAACACTAAGCATCTTTACGAGACCTGGGAAAGTACTCCTGAGGGATTTCCCCAAAAGAACTAACTTTGTCTTGCTGTGTAACTGGCAGGGCTCGAGCTGTGGAAAGAGCACTTGGTGGCTCTAAAGAGGAAGGAGGCCCTGAGGAAATATGTTTCACAAGAGTCATAGATATCTGTGATCCAGGCACCTGCATGAGAGGCAGAAGGTGGGAGAGGCTTGGGTCAATGCCTTCATGGCCCACCCTCTGTGCCCCACATCATGTTCTTTCTGCCCCTGCCCTGATGTTCTCCCTGTGCTGATTCCTGCCCCTTGCTCCTAAATGACCCCAAATTCTGGCCCCAAGGACTCCTTTCTTACCCCTTGGTGATTTGCTGTGAATATCTGTTTAGTTTCTAGTAGTTTAGGTCAGGGAGATGAGAGGTGTGCATGAAAAGCTGTCCTTGCTGAAGTAAATGTCAGTGTTGCTGATTTATGGACAGCACAGATCTCTTCAGGAGCCTATATCTCATCCCAAAGCTTCTGTTCAGGCACTGGCATTGACTTCATTTTCTGCCAATCCACAGACCCCAGTTGTTAATGTTTATTTTTCAGTGATCTCTCGGGACATTTTATTAATCACTGTGGAGGATATTCACCTCCCTCAGCTTTAGGCATCTGGCCTCTTCATTTATTTGTTTGTTTGCTTATTTATTGGTTGATTCTTTTATAGACATTGAGAATAAATGACAAAAATGTGGCCCATTTCATTTTAGGCACTTATCTGGCTTAGGATGGGTTGGATCACCTTGTAGTGAGATTACCATATTGGCCATGGAAATTTAGATTTAGTTTAAAGGTAAATTTGGACCTACATGAATGTCTGAGATATCATCATGGATTCCTTTACTTATCTGAAGGAATAACACCATCCACCCAGTATTAAAGTTTTATTTATGATTCCTACATAAAAGCAACACAGGATTTTTCAACCCTAAGGTGATGACAGAGCTTTCTTTTCTCCCCAGAGATTACACTCGATCATTTGGTTTATATGAAAGATGGGTGTCTGTGGACAAGTGATAAGAATAACATTTTGAAATGCTGTAAGTAATACTTAACAGAAATTCCTATCTGGTAACTATAATGTTTATAGTTAGGTTATATAATGTTATATATTAGGTTTTTGGAAACTAAATAATACATCTGGTCTGACCCAGGAGATCACTTCTCACAGCAAAGGAACCTCTGCTGTGAGCTTCAAAGACATCTTGACATTTAATGAAGAGATTTCTTTTATATTTTGACTGAATATCTTGTGTCAAATGACGCATCACTACTTTCCCCAACAAAGCTCTCAGCGTGAACTTGGTGTTGTTACCAAAACTCCGCAGATTGCTGGTCTGCTTTTTGAGGCTCCTGTTTCTTGATATCAGGCTTCCACGTTGCCCAAAGCTTGCCTGCCTGGATCCCATCTCTGGCACGCTGTGTAGCACAATTCAGCCACATGGGCTCTCCAAATAATACGGCATCAGTCACTCACCAGCCTCCCACCGCAGTTCAGCTCTCATCGTCGGCTTCAAAAAAGCACACAGCATGACATGCCTTTCTGAATGTGCATACACTGCAGTGGTCAAGCTGAACAGTCAAAAGTCTGTGCCAGTTCTTTCCTGGCATTTAGATCTTGTTGACTGCCAGACCCTGTAAAAGAAATAATCTCCCAACTGAAGACAGTTTGTGGTGGAATATGGTGATGGGGTGATTGTTGAAATAGCTTCATTTGTCTTTCAGAGATGGAGTTCTTCACTGTCAAAGTCATTGATTATCAGCTCAGCCGGTGTAGGAGGCATTTTTCCCCCCTCTGAGCTACAGGACATTAAGTTCCATAATTGTTTACAGTCAAATGCCTATGCGATACTTAATTGCCTTCTGTAAGCTGCTTGGCGATGGAGCAAGAGCAATGGTTTGACGAGTAGAGCTGGAGTCCAAAACACTGTGGAGCTTGCAGCAATAGGATCCCTGCTGATAAGAAACAAACACGTCTGCTTCTGTGTCATTGTTTTTTTGGCTGCATCAGGCAAGTTTTGGGAAAGTTATTGTCTCCTAGCAGGCGGTGTAATGGGCAGGCACAATGTGCTAGTTCACCAGCCTTTCCTCTCCAAAACTAAGCTCAAATTTTGGCTCTAGTCACTCTTCAGAAATACTTTAGTACATCCTCACCCATACTCATTTCAGTGCCACGGTGGCTGGCACAGGCAGGTGAAGTTTGCTTCAGGTTGCTTCCAAGGTACCCAAAACGTGTCTCACAATAACTTAATGCTGAAAGCCTGAGCAGTAGTGTTTTAAGAGCACAGTGTGTGTGTGTGAAGAGGCAAGAACTTAAAACAGAGTCCAACAGACAAGTTTTGGGTGTAAACCCCAATATATATATGCCATCCTGGCATAGCTGAGAGCTATAAACCGGGACTGAAGTTGTATTATTCTTCCAATATGATTTTCAGAATGAGCAGAATGTATTACAGCTTGGATGGAAACAAAAGTCTTTCTTAATTACAAACAAACAAATAAACAAAAGAATTCTCTCTTCTTTATTTTCTTTAATACAGAGCTGTGTTCAAAATTCCTGCAGGGATTGTTTTTGAAGATCAGGGGGTCTCCTGTATCCTGAAACCTGAACTTTTTGAAGTGGCTTTGTCATGCTTGCTTCTTTTGAGGAATTTTGTGATTTACAAAGAGATCATGGAAGACCATGGAAGAAAAACAAATTAAAGAAAACTTAGTTGCAAAATAAATCCTAAGGCATTTTTTAATGGCAAGTCAATGTAGAGATATAGTTAATATGTGATATTATTTCTAGATATAGTTAATATGGTGATATTATTTCTAGAGTAAAAGATATTTAAAGACATTTTATCTCTTGCTGGCGCTTAGCTGGATAATAGGAGCACATTTTTAATTGTACATGTTCTTAGCTTTAAGTAGTCAGGTAGTTCCATTATTTTTATAAATATATCA
Source organism: Corvus cornix cornix (assembly GCF_000738735.6). Lineage (NCBI taxonomy): Eukaryota > Metazoa > Chordata > Aves > Passeriformes > Corvidae > Corvus > Corvus cornix. The sequence continues at coordinate 17,813,405 of NC_046357.1, forward strand.
TTATTTAGTTCCATCGCTTTAAGCATATTACTGGTTTCATTACAGTGTTAACTAAATTCAATGTAGTAAGGGATGTAAGTAAAGCAAGATACTATGTCTTTTCAGGAGCCAAATTTTACCATTGTCATGCTCATTGTACAAAAATCTAATCTTAGATAACTTGGGTAAATCAATAATTCAGTTAGTGGAAGTTAAAAATAAAAACTAAAAGATGGTTATGGATTTTTAGAAACTACTATTTTGCTCCACTTATTTTTGCAGAGGACATATTATTTAAGATTTTTTAAAATTTGTCTAAAAATTAAAACAAAAATATGACCTTTGGTATACATTTAATTATATAAATTAAATGTTTGACTTTGGTAGGTAGTGGTAAAGAATTTTGGAGGACATAAAGATACTGAAAAAAACCCAAGTACTTTAAAATATCAACAACCCTTTTGAGTGGTCTGGATTGCAAAATAAAAAACCAGATGGTTCTGAAGCTCTGACAAGCTTGGTGATATGACCACTTCCTTGGGAACCTGTTCCAGTGACTGACCACCCTCTCAGTGAAGAAACCGAGCTTCCTATACTGATGGAGAGTTTAGAACATCTGTTATTGTGCAATTGCAAGTGTTTTTATTTTTGTTAATATTGGGGAATTATGAAATTCCAGTAGAGGGGGGAAACATTATTTGGAAACTCTCAACAAAATTACTTTGACTTCTCTTTTGGCTACTGGCCGTCCTTAATGATTTAATTTATGATATGGAATTTCTCTGTTCAAATTATTATCTTTCTGAAGTAGTGTCTCAGAATGGTTATACTTGCAAAAGACTCTTTTGGCCAAATAATGCATTGTGCATTCTACTTGTTGAAGAAAAAAATGATAGTGACACTGAAACAAACAAAACCCCACTTTTTTTTGGCAGCTTCTGTCATTCTGGATGATAGGAAAAAGTAAGTACTGAATAAAGTTCTGAAAATCAGTGGAAATTACTTCAGGCAAAAATCAGTTTCCTGAATATGTATGTCTAATGCCCTTAATCCATTTTCCAGCGGTAGCTCAATGGGGGTGGGATAATTTATGATATCTAATGCAAGAGATCAGTGTTTGGGCAACTGAATCACAGTCTGAAGATTTGTGACTTTGAAGTGATTTAGGCACCAAATGTCTGCATTGAAACCAAAGGGAACAAAGCACTTCAAGGGTTTTAAAGATTAGGCTAAGAATCCTACATTTAATAATTTTCACTGATATTTAAGCCATCCATTTTTAAGTTATATAAACACAATGAAAATCAACAGGTTTTTCCATGTTAAAGACTAAATCCCCCCTCTCCCTCCCAGAGAACAAAACCTAAATGATTCCATATACATTACATACACTTTTTTTCTTCTTTTCATTTTTTAATCTGGGACATATCTATTTTGTAGAGCGCAGAAACAGTGTGTGGGTTAATTTTTTATCTACTTAAGCATTGTGAGCTGAAAGTCATTATTGTAGTGATTTATGTCAGCTACTCTATTGCCAACCTTAACACAGTATTTTTCTTATTACTTAATTGTTCTAGTAAGGCTTCAGCTATTAGTTTCTTAGTTCTGAAAATAGGAAACAGGAGTTTTCTATTACAGATGCTTGGTTAATTAGTTTGGAGGCTGTCTAATGGGGACTATTAAAAATGCAAATAAGGAGTGATCAAATAGTGCAAAGTTTTGTCCTGACAGAGTATACTAATAAGTTTCCGCCAAAGTAAATACATAAAATGATGGAAGAGAATCAGGCTTTAGATGGCACCCTTAACTATAAATGGGATAGCACAAAGATGACATGGATGAAAGCCAAATACCTCATGACATTTAAATTTGAATTTGGATATAAGAACATACCTTGGGGGAAAAAAGAGGGTGATGAATCCTGTGCTGACTTTAGAATAAAAGTTAAACAGTAAGTGGGTGTTTCTCAGTCTATGATCTGATCTCATTCATAGAACTTCAATGGGCCATGAAAACCTCACGTTCTTTATCATTGCATTTTATAAACCTGTACATGCCAGTAAGCAAGAGAACAAACAAGGTGTTAGGAGGGAGCCATAATCAAACATACCCAATTTAACCTATTTTTTATTTCCTTGTAAGATGAAAACCATTGTCAGAACTCTATATCTCACGTATTTTTTACAATGTTATTTGAATTTACAAAAGGTTGAAAAAGCTAAAGGTCTAAAGGACTAACAAAAGGAACTATAACTTCCATGATGCAGTGAGTATACTTTTCTTTGGTATCTCAAGAAACCAGAAAAAAGGAGCAGAAGTTAACTGGATGGGGGTAAAATCTTATTTGCAATTCAAAATAACAAATTTTAGTGTAGTTTTATTCACTTTAGACAAAGTAATAGACGGGTGGACCTTTGTGAACTGCAATGTGCTAAACAACTTAAACAATGGACTTGGTACTCCTTATACATTTTGAATTGTCCAGAGAAAAAAAAGGGACATGTCAGATGTCTGCACGGAGATTACATGGCTATATGTTTAATGGTTCCTACTTCTTACAGTGAAAATATTTTTAAGGAAGAAGCAAATCACTGAAGAAGGAGTGAGTGTCTAGAAATGGAAAATGCTCAAATGCTCTAGACTGGTCTGGAAGGAAAACTCAAGGGAAGAGGTAGAGCTGCTAATGGATAGATAGAATGGACCTTAGCAATAATTTGGGCTTATCTTTTTGCTTTGGTGAGCTTTATCTCACCTTTGGCGACAACTTCATTGTCCTCTTCTTGCTTTTATTCCATTACTGATATGCCTTTTTATTGACTTCCATGCTATTTTTAGGAAATAAATTTTGACATATTTCCCTTCTTTTCTGCTCTGCTTCAGATAAATCCCAGTCTAATGTTTTGCTCCACAGTGGTCTTTTATTTGTTCCCTATTATTGTTCCCACTGATAGGGCAGTGTTATTGATTTTCTCTTCCCATTGCTACAGTGGGATTGTCATTTACATGACTGTCATACGCTGGAACCTCAGGGCCAAATTCCTGCCCATTAGCAAGCTGCCTTGCCCTATTTAAAAGGCGCATTTGGTGTCCTGTCTGTCTTCCAAATAGGCCTCTTGCTGGCTGTAGCTCCTGTTGGAAGTGTCTCTCTCTCTCCGTGCTGATTAGAGTCTAGACTGAACATTTGCTAAGGAGGTCCAAGAAAAACTTCTTTATGCACAGGGTAAGTCATGCATAAGATTGGATCCCAAAGGCAGCAATACAATCAGCAATAGTTTATATGCAAGCTAAACAAACACTCAGAGGGGAAAAGTCTTTACAGGGTATAAACATGAGCAGATAACTAGGCTCATGACCTCCTTTCATTGTAAAATGTTACACCTCAGCTGTGGTCATGAGCTAAGTGACTTTGCCTTCAAGACTTTTCCTTGAGCATTAGTCCCTCTGGATTATTTTGGTAATTTCTACTGAAACAAAAAGGAACAGGATCTGGTGGGTTTGGGAAGAAGGGTCCGTAATGAGCAAGCTGTTCCCTCTGAAGATCTCAAATGCTTTTCCGATTCAAAAAAAGGCATATGGTGGCTTTAGTAGGGGACATGGTCTGCATTCACTTAACAGTGTTCAGCAGACCATCATCTTTCCCTCAATTTTGCTTGTTAAAACTCTAATACTCTGTTTATGTTTCTTTATGTATACACATATATATAAGGAAATGTGCTGAATAATTTGATGGTAAAGGAGCTAACACACTTCAGAAAATAAACAGTTCAGAAAAATCAGAAGAGAAATTCAAAACCTCAGTGCCCACACATCCTATCTTGTGGGCCACCCCAAGATGAGAAGCTTTTGCTTTCTCTGGTTTTAATCACAAGTCCCAGTGGAGAGCTGAGAAAACTTCTGTGAGAAAAGTTTCCTCTGCACTGCCATATCTTCATGAAAAGTTCAGTTTTGATGATTCATCATTTTCACACACTCACAAAAACACATTTTGTTGAAAGATTTCTGACCAGCCCTAGTAATGAATCCATCTGCTGCAGTCAGCGAACACAATTACGAGACAAATCACCCATCTTGAACAGTAAAGCTGAGAATAGAACCCCCTCTTTTTTTTGCTTAAAAAAAAAAAATAGAGAGAGAGGGAGAAAGAAAAGGCATAGACTGTTATCTTTTGATCTTAAGGAGATTTTTACTATCCTCTATTAGCAGATGACTTATTCTACTCTCCTAGGCATGGCCCAACTGCAAGAGACAGACGTGATCTTATACCCACACACAGATGCACACAGAGAAAAAGAGAGAGGGAATCTGTGTATGTCCTTTGCCTGCTCTGTGATCATTAAAAATCTGATAACACTTCTGTTCAAGAATGAAGGTTAGACCCCACCTGCTAGTCATTCTACCCAGGTATCTGCTAAACACTGTCTTCTTTATTCTCTGTAGTATGGCTAGGTAGCTGTTATATACCCGCTGTGCTCTGCACAAGAGATGGCTGCATATGAATGGGCAGTGAATTGCTCTTCCTTTGTGCCTGGTCTACCTTACAATGCATCAGTGTGAAAGCCCATTGCTTCTGAAAATGATAAGAAAGTAAAGAATGTTATTGAAAGATCAAACCCGAGGCCAGATTTTGCCTGAAGACTAAACTGCTTTATGAGCAAAACACTGAGGTTCAGGTAATCGATGTTCAGTGTCCATTTCTACCTCAGATTTCTTTCAGCCCACTGGGGACACCATTTAATTTAGCTGTTTGCTGTAAAACAAAGATTGTGCTCATTCTGCCTTTACCCTCCAGCCTCTCCCTGGTCTTCTTTACTTACACTGTAAGATCTTCCAGTCAGGGAATTTAATGTGTTTGTACAGCACCTCACACATGGGGACCCATTTCCCACCTGGGGCCTCTACACATCACAAAACCCACACAAGCCTGCATTTGGAAACAAAAATTTAAACGTCAAAGTTGGCATTGTTTACACCAGCTTAGATAGAGTTAACCCATTCCAATTCCCTTCTCTTTCCCTCCCAAAAATACAGTTATTCCTCTGTACCACATCTGACATTTGGGGATGTTGAAGAAACCAGGTGAAAAAAAAAGAGGAGAAATAATCACAGAGCGGATACCACCTGCCTGGACTTCTCCATGGGAATGAGTGATCTGACAATTATAGACTTCAGGTGCCATGAGGAATCATCTTTCCAAACTGCTGCCAGGGGGGAAAAGACTACTTCTGATGTGACACCTAGACAGTCTAAGAGTTATTTTTGTCCTTGAAGCCTAATAGTGGGTTATTGGTAATTATAGGAAAAAAAAAAAACCTAGAAAAGAGGTGGCATGTCTTTTTAATTTCTTCCCCATCTATTCAGTTCCAGAGAAATCTTGAGGGGTTCTTATTCCATAAAGCAACACTTTAAGGAGACTGTAACCCTATTATTATTTCAAATTAAAATATGCCTATTCTGTGAGATACTCTTTTTAGTTTTTAACCTAAGTGTTTATATTATTGTTGTAATTTCTCTTTAAACTGCAGCAAAAAGCTGCTACAGCACTGTCCAGAGAAACAAACCCCATTTTGCACAACAGTGCATTGCTCTTGGAGTGGGTGGGGAGATATCTGTATTGCCAGAGAAGGGGGAAACAAAAAATGAAAGCCAGGAGCAGATGGCAAAAGAAGAGAAACTGAAAAGAAAGAAAGGGGGGCTGAGGGGGCAGAAAGGAGGTTGTGAGTCAGGAGGAAGAAAAAGGAAATAAAAATAATAGAGACAAGAGTGGGAGAAAAAGGATCACAGGTTTCCTGTATGAACTTGGCATTCCTTTGAATGAAAGAGAAAACTTTCCATATAATATTTCAAAATTGTATTTAACTTTATTTAGGGATGGGGCTGAGAGCAGCCTAGAGGGAGCCTTTTTTAAGAGCCCCAAAGGCTCCCACTGGCGGTTCGAGCTAACTGGAACAGGCAGCAGCCATCTGTGTCCCTCGCTGGGCAGCAAGGGGGAGGAGGACACTGCCAAATGCAAAAAAAAAAAAAAAAAAAAAAGGCACTAGTTCCATCTCTTTATTAGGCTTTCAGGACAGATCACTAAAAGTCACAAGTATCCTAAATCCATTGGTACTTCTGCAAATACTAGGGCAGAGGCAGGGAAGGGTAGGCACAGGTCTGAGAGAGGAGGTGTAGGCCTTCATGGCAACACTTGTGGGAGAGTCTGCACCAACATCCTTCATTTCAATGAAAAAAACAAGCTAATTTGTCGTTATATTAGACCCTTTACACTGAATGTTTCTATGAAAGAGTAGGAAGTAGTAGGATTCTGGAAAGGAATGTGGAGGAAGGCTGGAGAGGATACACAGAAGGTTATGGAAATTGAAAGCAGGGGAGAACCTGGATTTGAAGCAGACAGCAGTAGGCTTCATCAAGCAAACCTGGTCTCCAGCCTGATTCAGTTGCAGAGATGTTGTAGTTATGTGCTGAACTGCCTGGAATTTTTTGAACAATCTGAGAAACCAGTGGCATTCAGGGCAAATTACATCTAATTTTCTGTACAAATTGTGGAACTATTGGACCCAGCAAATGTGTTTATTAAAAATCAGAGGCATAGGCATGGGTCACATATTTGTGGCACTAGATAATCAGAAAGAGACTAAGCCCACTAATCTGTGCAAATTGCATTTGATTTTTCATGCTGGAAAGGCAGCCAATAAAAGCTCCTTCATCCTTACTTTCACTGTCCTGAAGCATCTGTGGCCCTGAAAAGGGTGCTTGCCTATTCCAGAACTATTGATTTATTTGGGGACCTTAGTCATTGACCCACACTCATGATTAGGACTGAGTAAACATTTCTCTCAGTTTGTAACTCATGATGTTTCCTAGCAATGAAGAAGTAACTACAGAGAACTAAGATCAAGCTGTAAGACCTCTGTGAATAACTGAGTTTTGTGAAAAATCTCTTCTTCCACTTTATTGTGGATATTCAGGAGCCCTTAATGTGACAGAAGTATGAGAATAGATGATGAAAGAGAGGCCTTTTGGAATTATTTAGGGTGTTTAACGTAGGGGCTGATGTTCAAACACGTACAAAGTTGATGACAGCAGATCTCCTATTCTCCAGCTAACGTGCAAAAAGAAATAGGAAAGATATTTGTTCATCTACTGGTTTAGGTCATCAAAAAAATAAACAAATCTTCTTCCACTAGCAAACAATTACTGTTGAACTTTGGATCATTTCAGTTTAAAGAGTGCACAGGGTCTGTACAGAATTTTCTTTCCCACAAAGAGGAGGACAATAGTTTCAGGGGCATTCCTCAGGACTCGATGTTGGGACCAGTGATACATCTCTGTCAGAGACAAGGACAATGAGATTGAGCACCCTCTCAGCAGGTTTGCAAATGACATCAAGCAGTGAGGCTGGTTGCTGCTCTAGAGGGATGGGACTTCAACATAAGAATGGTGTGAACCTCTGAAAGTGAGCCCAGAGGAGGCCACAAAGATACTCAGAGGGCTTGAGCACCTCTGCTGTGGAGACAGGCTGAAAGAGAATTTTCAGCCTGGAGAAGAGAAGGCTCTGGTGAGACCTTTTCACCATCCAGTTTCTAGAGGGGGCTACAGTAGAGCTGGAGAGGGACTTTCTACAAGGGCATTGAGTGAAAGAACAGTGGCTTTAAGCTGAAAAAGAGTAGGTTAAGATGAGATGTGAAGAAAACCTTTACTGTGAGGGTGAGGCACCAATGTGTTGCCTGGAAGTGTTGCTCATGCTCCATCACTGGCAGTGTTCAAGACCAGGCTGGATGGAACTCTGAGCAATCTGGTCTAGTGGAAGATGTCCCTGCCGATGTCAGGGTGTTGGAATGAGGTGATCTTTAAGGACTCTTCCAACCCAAGCTGTTCTATGCACCTATGATCTCTCTTGATTTGTCTATATATGTACGGAAATTAGAGTTAGATCTAAACATAATATTATGCAGGGAAAAAAGCCCCACATATATGGATTGTGATGGTACCTAAAATGTCTCCCTGTAATAGAGACTATACCAAATAATTTTTAAAAAAGTAAATAATTTTTACATCTGAAAGAAAACTGTGTGACTTATTCAGCCCAACACTTCCTCTCCTAAATATATGGAGAACCAGGTTAGAAGTGCTCACATACACAAAATAAATGAATTAATTGAACCTTGTTACAAACTGAGACAGAGATTTGTAATTTGATTGGAAATTAATCAGTCTGCATAGGCGTATGTTGCTCTGTTAACACCTAGCTTAAATGGATCATCTCATCTAGAGCCCTGTTCTATTGAGAACTGATCTCTTTTGTGCAAGAGACTTATCCCAGTGCAAGCTTCCATTAATTTAATGTTATATTTCTAACATTAGAAAATACATCTGAGTTGTTTTTCATGAGTAAAATTCGTTAAGTGCTAGACAATGACATTTGGAATGGAATATACATAGCTAAAATTTTCCATATTGGAAAGGAAGGCTATTTTATGAAAATACTGAGAATTCTCTAGGGATAATTTGTAGAAATAGTGGGGACACATATCCAAGGTCGATCATAAAATGATGATGTAATGAAGAAAAGGAAAAGAGTAGAGAATTTTTACAAAGTTTCATCTCTACCTTGTTATAAAGGGACAGACATGCAATTGGGAATGCAATTCTCCCCTCCAGCATGTTGCCAAATAATTATATGGATCACTGTATAATTACGTACATTCAAGGTTCTCCAAAAAGGTTGATTTATTCAGCACTGCAAAGACTATGCTTTTGATTCTAAAAGGTCTTTGTTTCAATCCCCACTTATGTAATAGCTGCCATCTTGGCTGACATTTAAGGCTTGAACTAGATATAGTCAAGCTAAAAGTGTAAACTGTTATAGCTTGAGCTCAAGTTCCAGGGTTCTTTTGTTAGGGCTGAAATAAGCTCAGAGCATCTGCAAGCTGAGCACACAAGGAGGTCTGTAGCACACAGTCTCAAAAGTACTGTGAGTCCTCTGAACATAAATTTTTGCTTGAGCACAGTTAAACATACTATGATCAGTCACAGCTCCTATTGGTTTACACAAATATAAGGTCGAAAATTGTTTCAGAAAATCATGACGACTGTCATCAACTCTGGTTTTCCTTTCTTTACAGCCATTGCTCATAGGTCAAATTCATCTCCCAGATAATGTTCCCAAAACTTAAATAACTGGTGCAAAATATTAAACTAAAAGTCAACGATGAATGGAGGTGTGAAATTTGTCCATGATTGTGATGCAAATGATAGATAATCAACAAAACTGCTGCTTTTTCGAAAATGTGTATCATCTTTGCAATGTTTTGTGAACAACTCTTTAAAGCAACAATGATCACTTATGTGCTTGTGTGCTCTGATGAGATTCAAAAGCTTGAGTACTCAGTAATTCTGTGGGGTTTGCTGCGAACTCGTGACCTGTATATTGAAAACACAGCAGGTGCTAGTCTGCAAATGAGTAACATTTCCAAATTTACATCTCATGCAATTTCTGAAATTTCTGCATAGCAAAAAGTATATTTATTGAGATTTCCACAAACCCTTCTCCACCAGATAAATCAAGGACAATATTTCTTTGTCAGCAAGTGTTCCAGTTTGAACTCCTCAGGAAACATCGCTTGCATCACCAGTGCAGAGAATGGTTGAAAATCTATAGGGAAAATGAAGATGGGTACAAAATTAATCAATATAAAACCTAAACAAAATGAAGATTTTCAGTGAGGTTTGTCTGCATCAGAATAATTTTCCTATGATATATTTTCACAGAAGAGATGGTAGAATGAATTACATCCAAATGTAAATAGATTAAAAACTTGAAACAATAAATTGTTTCAAATAGTATCCAGATCTGACTTCTGCACATATTCTTATTGAAAGTATTTTTATTCTTATGTTAGTTTATACAAAGAAAACCTGTAAATACTTCTTTGTCATAGTATATTGTTCTCATTCTCCGTTTTGATCTCTCACATACGTTAAAGTACTGAAGAGATTTGTAAAAGCTGACTTGAGCATTTTTTCTCTACTGGAGTTCATTGTGGTCACTGTTTGAAATGCAGCTATTCTGATGACTGAAGGTTAGAACACATGTAGGTATCAGAAGCAAGTACTTTGAAGAGAGAAGTGTCCCAGGAAAGTCCCCTTTGGCAGACAGTCATGTAAGGTAAGTCAGTAGTTCAGTATTCCTGCTAGGTCCTTCACACATGCAACTGTCTGCTCTATTATGAATAATTTTATTAATATATTTGTTTGTTTAAAATGCTCAACCCTCTTTTAGAAGTTAAAATTATTCTCTTTCTTAAATATATTTTAAGTGACAGTATTGTGTACCTGGAAATGGCAGCATCAATGCATAGAATATAATTTACCATAAACTTTGTACACATTAAGATGAGAAAAATAAGTTGACAAAATGCCTTCAGTTTTTTACTGGAAGATTCTTAGATACATCTGTGATAACAATTATATGAGAAATATAGGTGGATAGAAAAGAACCAGTGTTTTGGATTTGGTAGACTTTTGGTTTCCTATCAAATTAAAAGCCAAAGAGTTACGCCAGAATTTTGTCTCGCCTTTTTTCTATGATATATTTAATGAGATTTTACCCATATATAGGATTTGAATTAAATTTTCTGGTAGAAATAAGTATTATTTCCACTGTATAACTACACATGTGGTTCTCAATGACAACAATATTATAACTAATGTACTAGCAAACTGTACAAGACCTAACCACGATGCTTTTTATTTTCCAGGTGTCTGAACTCAGATAGATTCATAAATCATGAATGTTGGACTCTGGAGAATTTCTTGGTAATTCTTTCATGTAATGATGCTTGGCAAGGTTAATTTTCTCTTTTAAAATCCACATTTTAGATAGGAAACCCATAGCATTCAAATCCAAGTAGTACTTATATTGAGCTTGGCTACTATGAAGAGAACTGAGGCCTCATTTTTTTGTGGCTAACAGGGATAGAAACTTCACAGATTTCACAGAATATTCTGAGTTGCAAGGGACCCATAAGGATCATCAAGTCCAACTTTTAAGTGAGTGGCCCATACCGGGATTGAGGCTGTGACCTGGGTTAGAGCATGTTATCAGCACCATGCTCCCTCTCAGAAACTTGACTTTCTATAGTTTTCTGCATGTTTTCATCAGACTTAGCAGGGTTTTATTCATGCAAAAAATACACACCAAACTGTAAGTTGCATGTGTGAGTTAAAGGACTAAAAGAAGTCCTGGTTTTCTGATGTCAACTTAAGGTAAGTTCTGCATTTTCTCTCCTTTTTTTCCCTGTCTTAACCTGGACGTACACAGCCCATGTCATAGAATATTGTTTAATGCTTTTCACTGTTATCTAAGGGTGTTATAGACAAGAATTCCCTTAATTTCATGATGACTGGGAGAGAATATGGCACATGCTTGTCCAAATCTGTAAGTGGCTGTTAGTGGAATACTCCTGTTGTGTGGTGTTTTCTGCCAGTATGCACTGCTGTTCATAACCATGCCTCATCATCCTGGGGGCTCTGCTGGGCAACAAATGGCCTGCATGGTCACAGACTGCAAGCCAGACTGCAACATTGTCCTAGCAAATTCCAGAGGTGGCAGTCTTTCAATCAGTTATATTATTATTATGGAATAATTGTCATCTCCACATAAAGTCAAGTGCCCTTCTTGCCTGGTATCTGGTCTCTGAAAATGACCAGCAGAAAAAAAAAGTTAAAATAGAAAGAGTGTTAAAGACAAGGCGTGTACAGAATTAATATTTTCCTGCTATAACATTTCGGTTTCTAGCATTCTTCTGACAAACTTCCCAAGCAGACTAACTTAATAGTCAGTAATGTCTTTATCCTTCACAAATTTTTTCCATATATTTTTTGCTTTTGCTAGCACACCATAATATGGCAGTGAATTTCATAACAGAATGACATGCTTTTTAAAATTGTTTTCAGTTGGCTTCATAATTATTTCATTGGTTCATTTTTACATTGTGTGAAATACTGAATCATTATTTCCTGGTTGCCTACATGACAATATTTGCATCCTCTTTTTATCCTGTCTTATGTTCTTTCAGCTGTCAGACAAGTAACTTTTAAAATACCTATATACAAAAATATCTTTCTCCAGAAGATTTGCCAAAGAAACACTGACAAAGTCTGGACTTTTAAGAGATAAGATAGTAATTTTCAGAGAGAAATGAATTCTCTATCAATTCAGTAGGCCTGCTGTTTTTCTGAAATGGAGCATGTTCTTTGCAAGTCTGTAAAAGGCAGTTTCTCTAGCTGGATATTCTGAAGCCACTGTTTCTTGATCCATGTCCAACATTATATGATCTCACCATGCCAAAATATTTCTATTGAATAAAAATTTCTGGTACAGAGGATATTGCAATAGTGAAAGCAGTCATACTGTTCAAATTTGTTATATAGTTCTCAAAAATAATTGCATTTGTCCCTTGTCACATTCCTGTGCAGTCAAGCATTGATGAAAACTGCAACCCAAACTCTATGTATCGTCACGTCTCTTTAGGACTATTTTAGATGGAAGGAACTTGGATTAAAAAAAAAAGAAATCCTTTCTTCTGCCTATCTTGCTGACTCCCTCCTATTATGTCTATTCTAATTTTACTGATAATAGCTACCTATGACGATGGAAGTCTTGTAGACCTGTGCTTTCTCAGACTTAAGAGAAGGTTAAAGGCAGATCTCCAGGCCAAGTGATCTACAGCTATGTAGTGGGAGGCTGTAAAGAAAATGGAGCCAGACTGTTCTTGGAGTTGCACATGGGAAGGTGGAGAGGCAATGGAGAGAAGCTGGAGCATAGGGAATTCTGAGTAGATGTAAGGATAAATTCTAACCCCACCCATACCAAAAACGAATGTTCACAGTGCTACATCCTTGGAGATACTTAAAACTTTGACAAACAATTCTTGGAATACTCAGTTTTAACCAGGCTTGCACTGAGCTGAACTACTCAGGTAATTTCCAAGCTCAATGATTGTATAATTTTATGATTGTGCATGCCTCCCTGATGCAACTTCTGACCACAGCTGAGCCGTAAATGAGTTCCACATATTCTTATGTAACAGCAGGGGGTGACAGTTTCTTGTAGTTGAGGAATAATGATTTATATGATGCATAAAAGATGTTTCTTACAAAAAGAAAGTGAAAGGAATCAAGATGACCCCATCTTCTCATTACATCTGGGAGAAGAAAGGCATACACTTGGATAATTAGAATTTAACAGAGATTTCAAAGAAAGCCCTGTAAGGAATTGAGGGAAAAGCAGCTTGTTGTATTCAAATGAGTGTTTTAAGGCACATAACACTGTGTCCAATTCCAGGCTCCCTGGGACAAGAGCGATGTCGAGCTCTTGGAGTGGGTCCAGTGGAGGGCAACAAAGATAATGAAGGGACTGAAGCATCTCTCTTATGTGGAAAGGCTGAGGGAGTTGGGGCTGTTCAGTTGTTCCAATCAGCTATATGTATGTTCAATTCAAAATATCTACTTAAGAATAGACAAGTGTTACTTGCTGGTTGTCAAAATTTTTGGAGGAATCTGGTGAGGAAAAGGAAGAATTATATAAACAAGATTTTCCAGGCAAAATTCTGCCCCTTGCATAGATATCTGAAGGCTGAGGCACTTGAGGAAGAAGGCGCATGTATGACTCTATCAAAAATCTGACACATGTTCCCAACCTTTCCTATATTTTGTTCCTCCCTATAACAGAGCAGTGCACACACCCCTCCTGTATATATTGCTATTAGCTTCGTAAGGTTTTGGATCTCAGAAACTTTTAATAAAGTCATGCAAGGCTCACAGTTTAAAAGAAATAACTGACAATTATCCACTTAGGGGGTTAGAAAGCTGCCTTGAGAATGTAAATTATACCACCAATCATATCTTTGTTATTTAATGGAGAGATACTGTAATTTAGTTGCTACAACTGTCATGTAATGGGCCACAGTAAATTCACTTGGGAAAAGAAGACCAAAGGCAGGATATATACCACTGCAATAGCTCTGAGGGTCCTAAATTTATATTTTGCTGTAATGCTAAAGAGGTTTTTCAACTCATTTTCCTTTCCAAAGCCTAAATTCTCCAGACTGAATAAACCATCACTCGTAAATCCACTTTAACAAACAAGGAGGCAAGTGTATGTACATGAAATATAGATTTAATAAATATTCCCCATATATAGGGAAACCGCTGGTATGTGTATAGCCTATTGGTGTTCTGTCATGGATTTTCCAAAAAAGTATGATTGGTAATGTGTCATTCATTCTGGTAAGATTCCTGACAACTGGCTCTGTTACCACATTTCAGTATTGGTTTGTTTTTGCTTTTTTTCTGGTAAACTGAAACACTCAGAGGCATGTATTCATGAAAATAGTGGGGAGACACACCTCAGAATCAAAAGATTGCTTGGAAGCTTCATTCAGTGCTGGAGGAAAGGTTGAAATATTTCTTATATTAACCAGCCTTTTTAGCTATGCCTAGTTCCAAAGTTTCCTCAGCTTATTAACTCACAGGTCCACTAGCACTTTTCAATCATTAATGCAAGAATAAAACAATGTGGCCTTTTTGTACTGCTGAAGCTCTGTCAGCTCATTCTGCATGTGTCTACCTAGCTTTGAGACCAGAACCTCAATCACTGAACACTTTATTAAAGAAAAGAGAATGCAGCTCTTACTTCTTCTCCAGACTGTAAGTGTTCAACTGAACTATTCAATAATATAGCACCTTTATTATTCACTGTGTGATTTGTGCTTATATTATTACGCATTATTATTGCACAATTAATCATAGTGACGTAAGTTAGTAATAGAGAGAATTGAAGTTCACAGTAGACCTGTTTCAAAATATTATTCGTATGTTAGAAACTATTTTTTTATTATCATCTCATCAACATTTTTCAGTAAAAAATATCTTAAATATTTATATTTGAAAGAGCTGCAATATTATACAAGAACCCACTATATAATTACTTTTAGATTTATAATTAAAATAATGAAAATTTCAATGAAGGTGGGAATTTTTCTAAGGGCAGGAAAGGGGAAAAAAGAGGAAATCTTTCATTCTTCACAGTGCTAAGAAAGCTTTGGCAATGTATTTCTTCTTTAATAATCTTGCCATCTTGCAACAGATGCAGGAGAGTTTAGTTTATGGAGCAATTTAATAAATAGGTCTGGAAACCAAATTTCTACCATTTTCTGCGTTTTTATTTGGCATAGATCAACATTATTCTAATGCACATACTCCATCATAAATGCAATCCTATCTCACTTTACTCTTTAGAAATGGGTTACACTTTGTATAAAAGAATGCAGTTTGCCTTATTCCTATTTTATGCTAATTTTGTTCAAATTCTACCTCAAAGGCCAGTGTCTCCCTGTAAACAACCTACCATATTCTGGGATTAATGTGCAATTCAAGATGCACCAGTGTTTGCCTGTATATTAAAGCTGGAATATTTAAAATAATATCCCATTCTAATTAGTATGAAAGATTATTTACTTGTCTTGACTTTACAGAGCTGGGATTGCAGAAGAGGTTACCAATAATGTGAGGTACAATGAGGGCTAATCAGGAACAAGCAAAATTTATCACTTTGCAAGAGTAATGATGATTTACCATCAGGATGCTATTGAATTTCACCTTTCATCACACTTATGGTGTTAAAAAAAAAAAGGTATAGAAATATGTTGTCTTATTAAGTACACCAAACACACGCCTGTAAAATAAATCTGGTTTCTGGAAAAAAGGGCACCTAGAAAAAAAGTCTTGCAACTCAATTTGTGTAGTAGGAAGGACACATCTTATTCACGAGACCATTTCTTTTTCCTCTGAATATAGACATTAAAGATATTACAATTTCCAATCTACTTGCAGTGTAATTGATTCTTTGATGTCCATTTTCTGTGTTACGAACATTAAACAACTTGTCTGCAGGTCAGTGATGATTTTTATTTTAGTGAGAGGTTATATTATGTTTTTCTGTGTAATTGATGAAAACTTTCTCTTATTTATTTATTTATTTTCTTGAAACTTCAGTGTATGACCTAAAATCCTATGTTTGCTTTAAAGGACTATGAATTTTGATGACACCTGATTTGATTAGGTTATTTTGGGTTTTTTTATATCAGAAAGGTACAGAAATTTTGTGGGACTATATTATTAAAGCCGTTGGGAAACTAAACCAAACAAATTATACAAACCAATTTTTGGAAGGAAGGATTAGTCTGGATAAATAAGAGATGATCAACATTTTTTTTATTATATAAGAAATGAAAACTGAAAAATATTGAAACATTTCCTGCCCTGAGTAATACTAAGAAGTCAGCACTTTGAGAGGTCTTTTCCGAATTTAAAATATGCTAACAAAAAGGCCTTGTGTCTATCCAACAATTTAAACATTAACATTTTGTTTTGACCTTCAGTACTTTTCTGCAATATTTCACCTAATTTTGAATAAAAGTAATTTCTGATAGGAAATTTTAAGTTTGGCAATATCAAAATGCAATATTTGAAACATTTATTTTCAAAAATGTACTTAACAAAGAAATTTCACATTAATCCTAACTGTTTTTTACCAAAACAAAAAGAAAAACAGAACCAAAAGAACGGCAGAAAGTTTAAACACTCATTCCTCTTTTTTAGGACTCTGAAAAAAGATGGTATGATAAATAACAAGCAAATCACTGTTAGTGTGCATTTTCCTAAGAAGACAACCCTCTGATATTAAATGTAAAGCAAATGAAACAAGAAGATTTGATTTCTAGGACATAAAGTGTTAATATTCATTTGATATGGAAACTTTCCTCAAAGGAAAAATCACATTTATCCTTTGCTTTCAAGTTTATCAAACGAAGTGGATAGTTCCTGTAAAATTCAAAGGAGAAGAACAGCATTTTTATTGATGTCAGGAAGCTCTTGTTTTCGGTGGTATCAAGGACCACGTTTCTAAAAGCCTGGTTAGGCTTTTGTCATGACTGAAGTATTAAGTCACTGTAAACGGTTTACTTAGCCAGGCATAGTAAATAACAACAACAACAACAATAATAATAAACGCCACAAAAAAAGTGAGACAAATTATGCTATTTTAAAGAGCCTGTGATCTGAAAGTTAGTACTGTATAACAGGAGTATGTAAGTATTAATTTATTTTCTGTGTCCATTAGATTTTTTTCTTTTTATTTTAGTCTACTTGTAGCCTACTATTTCTTTGGAAATCCATGGATGCACTCGTCAGAAACTACCCCTCTGATTCCCTGGAAGTCAAATACAGTATTTTTAGAATCATCAGTTGTAGGCAAAGTTACCAACTAGTGAAAGCCAAGAAGAAGAACCTAAACTACCAAATGAATGTTACAGAATTCCTTTAATATGGTTCCACAATATAAGAAAGGAAAAGCATTCTGTTATGTAGGCTTCAGGCTCAGATGCATGTGTTGGTGGTGGTCCAAGCCTTGCAAATATCTGACAATCATCAGTAATATTCAAGTACACAGCTGTTCCTAGATTTCAGCAGGGCATTTGATGGTAAGATAGTAGTGAATATTAAACTATTTTGTCTAGGTACCAGTGGTTTCTCTTAGCAGGTAGAACAGAACATAGAGTGACAATACCTGTAATATAAACACATGTGGTTCTGAGAATATCTGGTTAATGTCTCTTGAAGATCAGGATGAGAAACAGAAATAGCACATAAAACAACTTATTCTGAAGTTCTGCAGGTGTTCCTTCTGGAATTTTCCTTTTGGGCACAGCTATAAGTTCCAGACCACAGGAGGCAATAGGGTATTTCCAGCCTTCCATATGTCATGGATGCACAGTTCAAGCTCCACATGAGGCTCTGTGCCTAAACCTCTTGTCCAAGGCATCAGAGCTACTGAGGAACAGGACCAATGTAACATATTGCTTGATAAATTTTATTCCTGATGGTTCCTTCTTTGGAAGTATGAAAACATGGTGAGTGGCTTTCTAAGGTTAGGAAGTAAATTGATTATGAACTGGAGTTTTGTCTACCAACAATTTTTAATATGTAATCTTGTCATGAGTGAACTAAAGTCATTAATAATACAGTAAGCAAAATGTGCTACAGTTAACCTTAAATTATAACTTACAAAGAGTGTTCTTGCAGTTTCTGCTATGATTTATGGGCTCAGTTTATTCTATGCAAATTCATGCACAGTTTCTAATAAGAGGGAGGAGGAAAGATAAAAGAGCCCTGAATATTTTATAAGCTTTTTCCACTTACCTTAATTTAGAAATATGAAGCTGAATATGTAAGTAGAGAATAATTACCTATTACTAATCTCCCACATAGTTTATCTATTTCAGACCTGAACATCCTGAGCAATGCAAAACATAACTGTTTTACTACCTGTACCACTGTAAATATGATAATTAGGTATACTTCAGTGCTAGTTTTTGCTGATACATGAGAAGATAGATGCTGTAATATAATCAGGCAGTGCTTCGCTATTGTTTTATATCCCTTTTAAAAATAATATGCCTGCTGTTCAGTATTTCATTCATTGGACACAGTAAAGTTAACTTTTAAGAAGATGATGCCCTAGATAAGTTCCTTGAGCATGCTTTTCCAGATGTGATCCTTAAATTTTAGAAATGGTGTAACAAATTTGGGATTGCCGTAGAAATCCTTGCAAACAGCTGCACCAGAACTCAGTACTTTGTGCTCTGCAGCACAAGTTCTTCAGTAGCCAGTACTCAGTTGTGGCCCTGACTCATAAAGGCACTTGGGCACCTTGGTCATGTGTTAGACAGTTGGATAAAATAGAGCAATGTGCCGCGGAATCATAGAATCACAGAATCATTTAGGCTGAAAAGGACCTTCAGGAACATCAAGTTCAACCTGTGACTGATCACTTTGTTAATTAAGTCATAGCACTGAGTGCCACATCCAGTCATTTCTTGAACAAGTTCAGGGGTGGTGACTCCACTACTTCCCTGAGCAGCCTCATTCCAAGCCCTGACCACCCCTTCAGTGAAGAAATTCTTCCTGATGTCCAATCTGAACCTCTCCTGGGGCAGTTTGAGGTTACATCCCCTTGTTCTTTGGAGAGTTGCTCTAAAAGAGCAGAATGCAAATCCCCTTCCAGTCTGTTCCTCTTGTTTCTGAAATGTAATGATGAAGAAGAAAGGAAGAAGAGGAAGAAGGACACTCCTGGTTTGTCCAAGATTGCAATGAGCCATCTTTATACTGAATTGTGTGTTTCATTAGTTAACAAACAAGACAAAATGTTCTTCTGTTATCTCCACTCCCAGCTATCACAATAAATTTAGATCAAATCACAAA
Organism: Corvus cornix cornix; assembly: GCF_000738735.6. Lineage (NCBI taxonomy): Eukaryota > Metazoa > Chordata > Aves > Passeriformes > Corvidae > Corvus > Corvus cornix. Next base: position 17,832,707 of record NC_046357.1, read on the forward strand.
AGGCAAATAGACATCCTTCAGTCAGAGAAGAAAAAATAATCTTTTCCTGTAAATCATAATGTTGTGTTGCCTTGTCACCCCTCTTCCAAACTGTTTGCCACTGACTGTTTTTCATGCACTTGCATATCTATCTAAAGCATACAAGGAGCAATCTTCCAGGTGAACCTTAGGTATGCAGTAGTGTTTAGCTTTTAAAAGACCAGTAGCTGTCTTTTCTGATTTGAGTTTCATGGGCTTAAGTAGCATTATTTGCCACACTTAGCTGCCTCACCAACACAAGATTATGATTTACTTTGTGACACATTCTGATATTTAGATCCTGCCTAAACCCTGATAGGGTCCTCAAGGTGGATTTTCTTTTGCTTCTTTCATCTCTGAATCTGGAGCCAGAACTGTTTGTCTGAACAGTGATGCTGATCTCTCAAAAGTCAACAAGGAATATCTGGATCAGATCCATCTTAATTTTAAAGGAAAAGGCAAGAACCCTCCGTTTGGAACTGCACTTACTGTGACATGTCCTAAAACCAGGACCTATATCACCATCATGTGAAATGTGGTTGAGGGAGCTGGGGTTGTTCAGCCTGGAGAAAAGGGGCCTCAGAGGCAGCATAACACTGTTTTTAACCATCTGAAAGAATAACCAGAGATGAGATAAGATAAGAGGGCATAGCCTCAGGCTGCGACAGGGGAGATTTGGGCTGGACATCAGGAAGAATTTCTTCACTGAAAGGGTGGTCAGGTATTAGAATGGGCTGCCCAGGAAAGTGATGGAGACACCACCCGTGAACTTGTTAGAGAAATGACTGGTCAAAGCACTCAGTGCTATGGTTTATTTGAAGAAAGTGATGTTGTATTACAGGTTGGACTTGATGGTCCTGGAGGTCTTTTCCAGTCTTGATGATTCTATGATTTTATGATCCTATCACAAGTGTTTAGATTACTAGAAGCACCAGTGTGTATGCACAGTTCAGCCAGTGAAAATGCAGAGTCATATTTTGAGCATACCATTCCCCTGGCTCTCAATGAATCTGTTATTTTGTTTCAGGGGGAAGAATATAATTCAGTTTTGAGTCTTGAATGAAATTTGAGGGGGGGAAAAATAATCAAATCAAATCCAAACTATTTCATGCTCAGAGTGCTCAGAGGTCAATGGGATTCATATTGAAGATTTTTCTTGAGTGACAGCAGTAGTTGGTCAGCAGTTGGCATTTTTTCTCTGTGGCAAATCCGTGTTTCACTGGACAGCTTACCAGTTACTGAAATTTTCCACTGATAGCAGAACCCAATCATTTATATTGGATATTTTATGTATGTCTTCACTCTGTGGTGGAAAGGGGAGGTGCAGGAAGGTGCAGGAGGGTGTGGGAAGGGAAGGTGTGGGAAGGTGTGGGAAGGGAAGAGAAGGGGAGAGGAGGGGAGGGAGAGAAGGAGAGGGGAGGGGATGAGAGGAGAGGAGAGAAGAGAAGATAGGAGAAGAGAAGAGAAGAGAAGAGAAGAGAAGAGGAAGAGAAGAGAAGAGGAAGAGAAGAGAAGAGAAGAGAAGAGAAGAGAAGAGAAGAGAAGAGAAGAGAAGAGAAAAGAGAAGAGAAGAGAAGAGAAGAGAAGAGAAGAGAAGAGAAGAGAAGAGAAGAAAGAGAGAGAAGAGAAAAGAGAAGAGAAGAGAAGAGAAGAGAAGAGAATGAAAAGAAAAGGAAAAAGAAAAAAAAGAAAAGAGAAAAGAAAAGAAAAGAAAAAACAAACCTCCAGTTCTGTAGTAGTTTGCAAAGGCCATTTCTCTTCTCACTGGGGAGGAAGAAACGTGGCAGGGAGTGAACAAACCCAACTCCTTGGCTTCATCTCCTTTCTGAGAACGTTTGAGAGTCATCCTGCAAGGTATTAGATGGTCTTTTCCCAGTAGACTGAAGCTACAGCTGAATAACAATTCCTTCCATCTAACTTTTGGCAGCTAACTGAGCTGCCTAAATTATCAACATATTTGCCCTCTGGCTTCTGCTGTAGTTGGTGGAAAGAAGTAATCATCTCTAGATATCAGATTCCTATGCTACACTTGTAATTCCTGAAGCAAAAAGTGATACTCATTTGGTTTATAATTTTAACCTTAGTTAATAGTATAATTAACAGAATGAGAATCAATATAGAATTTGAAAATGGATTCCTAATTCTTAACTGTTCTGTAAGGTGTGTAATCACATTTGTGCAAAATGACTAATGAGTTAGTCCAGTTGAAACAGCAGCAACAAAGTGGCATGAACACTAGAACACTTTGTGAATTCAGTGAAAGACTTAAACAATAAATTTCAGATACTACGTGAGTTTCTGAAAGCTATGAATGCTTTAAATCTTTATCATTGTTTTACTCAGTGCTGTCCTAAAGACTGATATATTTTTTTTTCTATCTATTCTGCTCAAGACTGTTTGGCCAGGAACTTTCCAGAGTTTTCACCTTTTTGTCCAAAATTAGCAGACATGTAAAAATACTTGAAGTGACTACAGAGTTCCAGAATGGATCTAACTTCTGCTTTCTGAATAACTATGGGCTGAACTTGGTAGCTTTATCTCCAAACTGCAGGGGATACTCGCTTAGAATCTTAAGCTAAAAACAGTATGCCAGGTCTGGAGTCAGGAAAACCAAATGAGAAACTGCAGATCCAAGATATCCCTTTGATGAAAAGCTATATAAAACTAATGAAGGTTCACTCTTCTAAATTTCATCTGTGCTATTTTCATTATTTAACCCAATGGCAAGTAAGTATCACTCAGTCTCTTGCTCACTCTCCTATCTGCTCCCTAGTGAGAAGGAGAATCAGAAAAAGATGGGTTCAGATAAGAACAGCTTAATAACTGAAACAAAGAAAAATATAATGATGATGATGATAATAATAATTACAATTATAATAGCAATAGAAACATAGAAAAAGAGGAATAAAACTGAAGAAAGACAAGTGATGCCCAATAAAATTTCTCACTACCCACTGATAGATGCCAAGACTATCCCTGATTAGAGATAGACCCTTTCCAGACACCTTCCTCCATATACAGAGCATGATGGTCTGTGGTAGAACCAAAGGGATATGGAATATCCCTTTGGACAGTCCAGGTCAGATTTCCTTTTCCAAAGAATTTTAATTAAAATTTTATGACATCTTCATTTGAAGAAACTCAATTTAATTTTTTTTTTCTTCTATGGAAAAAACTGTTCGAAACCTTTTTCTGTTTTGTTTCCCTCCAAACTGAGATTTTTAGCTCAGTCTTGAGCCATAATTTAGAAACGTGACTTTCTGATGTGCTGATTCTATCAATCAGAGTAAACCATTCACTAATGACAAAATAACAACCAAAGATCACGGGTTTAAGAAGTGTTAGTTTTTATTGTTCTGCTCTGCTTTTCACTGGGGTGGTCTCATCTCGAGTCCTGGGGGCAGTTTTGGGTGGCATAATATAAGAAGGATATAAAACCACTAGATAGAGTCCAAAGGAGGGACATGAGGAAAGAAAAGGGTCTAGAGGGGAAGCTATGCGAGGTCAGGTCAGCCTGGAGAAGAGGAGACTGAGGGGAGACCTCATCGCAGTTAAAACTTCCTTGTGAGGGGAAGAGGAGGGGCAGTCACTGATCTCTGCTCTGTGGGGCCCAGTGGCAGCACCTGAGGGAACAGAATGAAGCTGTGTCAGGGGAGGTTTAGGTTGGATTTCAGGAAAAGGTTCTTTACCCAGAGGGTGTTTGGGCACTGGAACAGGCTCCCCAGGGCAGTGGTCACAGCGCCAAGCCTGGCAGAGTTCAAGAAGTGTTTGGACAATGCCCTCAGGCACAGGGTGTGGCTCTTGTGGTGACCCTAGTGCATCCCTTCCACCTCAGCTTATTCCATGATTCTGTGATTCTGTTTATCTTCTGGAGCACCAAATTTTGCAGAATGAGTTTGAGCTGCTCAATTGAATTTGTGTGCATGAATGCTAATGTATACCACAAGGAGTACATTTTTTAAAATTTTACTGGCTGATTCTTATTACATCTGATCCAAAATTGGAGCTTTTGGAATGATTGAATGCACTGGAGGATTGAACATAAATGTGGCTAATGAAAAGATCTGCTAGCCATAGCAATTCCAAGCTTTGACTGAATTCAAGGGATACTTTATCTGTGGATTTTCATAGGATTTTTGAGTATTTCAGTGTAAAAGGAAGAAAAAGAAAACAGTTTTTGAAGCCAAATGGGTGCAGCAGGTGGGGTTGAATTATGAATTTATGAGGGAATGATAAACAAAGTAAACTACAATGGTTAAATTGCCACTGTCCTGTTCCCCGGACCCCAGGAGAGGCTTTTCATTTTTCTCTGATACATAAAAGGGACAAGGTGTGGGAAGAAACAAAACAAAATGAGCTCTACTCTGAATAAAGCCACTGCTAGGAGGGAAATGAGAATGCCAAGTAATTGGTGGGTATAGATGGTACCTGCCAACTAGTCAAGCTGTTTGATAGCACTCCTCTGTGGACCCAAGGGGGGCATTGGTAACACAAGGAAGAAGGGTTAGCAATAGTTTCTAGGTCTTTTATGAGGCTTACTATTGATCACAAACTGTTGCTGTCCCAGAAAAAGGTAAAAGAATATCTAGATAAATAGGAATTGACAAAGCTAGGCAACTTAGGGAGAGAAATCTCTGGAGTTGCCTGTAACCAAAGAAGAGATATTGAAAGTGATATAATCAATGTAGCCCAGGAAGACTCTAGGGGAAAATGAGCTTACCCATCAAGTAACCATGGAGGCATGTGGCTAGTATGTTTGTTTGCATGATAGGCTCACTGAGCCTTCTATACCTTCTACATTTCATGCTGCAGTTTCAGGATTTATTTGGGGTCTAATGGCTACCATCTTAAAGACTTACACAGTTCCACAGATCCTTTCAGTTTTAAGCAATTCAGTAGTATTTCCATCATAAGGAGAGAGGTCCTATATTTTCTGGGACAGGTGTGAAACAGAGGAGAAGAAAAATATGTTTATGCTGTGCCATTCACTTCTTTGCTTCTCCAGAGAAACAGAGATTGAGTATAGCTGCCTTCAGAAGAATCTCCTAAAAATGAAGTTAATCAAAATATGTATCTTAAAAACAGTGAAAGAAAAGGAAGACAAAATGTAAACAGAACCTGTAGTGAAACAGGCTGTTAAATTCCAGACCTCAGAGAACTAGAATAAGGAAAAAAACCCTGCATTTTCCACCAGTCTTGAGTTTTATGATTTATCCATAAGTGAGGTTGATCTCCCTAGCATGCTCTGTTGTCATTGGTGAGAGACTTATTTGTTTAGACACCAGTTTACAGACAGACTTTAATCTAGATCCTTTCTGGATCTCTGGTCTCTTTAAATTGATAAATTTTCATTTGTTAGAAAAATGGTTAGATCATGAGGATGCTAACTGCAACTTAGCTGCAAAAACCAAGTGATTCTAGCTATGAGGTATTGTGCTTGAGCCATGTATGAGAGACATGATTTAAAAGGAGAAAGAAACCATTCCTCCTCTTCATGTGTGCATAGGCCATACAGAGGAGTAGGCATCTGTTACTGGTTAGGCTAAAAAAGCAGACTTTTGTGAGTTATTTGAGCTTGTGAGGGTAGATTTAGAGATCTCATGTGGAATATGAAAATAGACTTCACAGTATTTTGGTAGATGTCACAATACATACTCAGATTTGTCCTGAATTGTAAAGATAGCCCTTTTATATACAGCAGCTGTGGTTTTCAAAAGCAAATCCAGGTAGCATTCAATCTTAAGCATGAACTGAATTTAGTATGGTGTTGCTTTTAGCAGGGTATAAAAGCAATCTGAGTTTGAACTGTCAAGAACTTCAGAAAGATGTATCCAGGCATCTTCTGGGCGTATTTAAATACAGACCAGAAGAGTCCCTCCTCTCCTCCTAGAAATCCTGCTATCCTGTAACTGTGGTATAAATGACTAACTAAAATGATACCCATTACTTCAGGTGAAATGGCCACAGGAAAAGATCTTCACTGTTGACTGTTGGCCAAGGAGAAGAGTGGTAAAATGTCAGTTCCTGGAATAGTCTAGGGTACAGTAAAATTTTGATGTGGGGAGAAGGGGACAAGGGATCAGGAGGGACAAGGGAATGTCTGCAAATCTTGTGGAGTAATAGGACAACAAAGGAAAAGACACACTGGACAGATAGGTTGGATTCACCTCCCTTTAAGCAGTGGCCTATGGCTCCAAAGATACGAAGATGTTCAAGTCTCTCCATCAGTTACAGAGGGATTTTAGGATGTTCATTTCACTACGTTAAATACTAAATTCTACACTTCAAATCAGGTGAAAAGAATCCAAGCCTTTATTCATACAAACTTTGGTCTGTCAAAATTATCTCTCCTAAGCTCAGTTCACCTTGACACTGCTCCCAGACGCTCTGGGTTTCACATACATTAGTGAGTGCTTCCACGAAGGAATTTCTGCCAATGAAAGGACCAATAGGCAAGTTGAATATTCAGTATTCAGTATTTTTGGTGTGATTTGTTAGGGTATTTTTTTGGTTTTGTTTTTCTGTTTGGTTGGTTGGTTGTTTTGGGGTTTTTTTTCTTGTAAGGTTTGGGGATTTTCCCTCCTCTGGGATGGGAGCAGGCAATATTATTTCAAAATTTTTCTTCAGCAATGCTATGAGAGTCAAGTCAAGACTTTTAGCACTTGCAGTAAAGAGTATGCACATAGGTCTCAGGGTCCAGCTGTAACTGTCTGTATCCTTGTAAGGATTCACCCACACCAGTCCAAAGGCAAAGATCAGGGTGCTAGGAATAGAACAATTTCAGGAGAATACACAGATCTGCATATAACTTTATGCTGAAAGGTACAAAATTACAGCTTCATTGGAAGAACTACAGTGCTGAGAGTGGCCCTTAGGGCATAAAACCCTGTTGTATCACATGGTACAGCCTCAGCATGTGAATATAAGGACCATAATATTGAAGGTTTTACATATTTAATTTCCTGGCAGGGACCAAGCTGTAGTGATTTAAGCACTTGTTTGCCTTATCCAGGGCCATTTGCCTGTGCTGCTTTTAGCACCAATGATGATATACTAAAACCTTTTGTTTGTGGGGCTACAAAATAAGAACTTATCTCCTAATAGCAGCAGTTTAGCTATGTTTATGTCAGCGTTGCACTACATGAGGACTGGCATGTCTCTGCTGATTTAAATTCTCCTGAATACAAGCCTTCCAGAGCTGTAAACAGAGAGAGGTTAAGGCCAGATCTTCCAGCTCAGATGAAGTTGCTTCATCGTTTATTATTGTTCAGTTACAATCAAATTATTGATGTTCTCAACATTGCTGGGGCTACTGCATGATGCAAGCCACATGAGTGAGATAGTGGGAAACAAAGAAGAGAAAAATAATAATGCAGAGAAGAATAGAGTTCTTAGCACTTGCATACACAATCATGTGGGAAATAAAACCCAGAATGGTACAGCAAAACTGTGCTTCTTTTTTTTCTCTTTCCCCTTGTTCATGCATGATTTGAAAACCTTTTGCATAGGAGAAGAAAAAGAAATAAAGTTAAACATTCTCAGGGATGTTAAGATGTCAGAGTACAGCTTTTTTCCCTTAAGCATATGAAATATTAAGAATGTTCAGCTAAAGCCAATAGGGAAGCTGCTTGGATAAGAAGATGAAAAATTAATTTTAATGCACAGAGGACTAAGTAATACACTTATTTCACAACCTCAATCAATTTTAATATTTTAGTATTTAAAATTTGTGTCTCTCCAATAATATTTTAAAAGTTGCTTGCGTGTTTTTATTAGTATTTCAAGTAGTTCTGTTTCTCTTTTTGCCTCTCTTGCTCTCATTCTTTCTTTCCAGTATGCATAGTAAAACACCTTAGATGAATTTTCTTCTTGGCAACTATCAGTATAGGGTGATTAATGGATTCTTCTTTTTCATGGTGTGGAATTTCTTCTCTACTTTTCTCACGTTTGAGAAGAGAGGATTCTTGCAAATAAATAGAAGCCAAATTCAGTGCATAGAAAACACTCATCTTCAACAATAACAGCCCAGCTAAGTTGCAGCAGAAGATTGCAGAGGCACAGTCAAAGTACTTCTCAGTTAATTACTTTGGAAAAGTAACCCATAGGAGCCAAGGTTTCAGTGCAGACTGTAAAAATGAAACCAGGAACTCAAGTGAAGACAAATGCGTTCTGGCCAAGCATCTCCATGACTTTGTGACTGTATTATCATTACTGCCTGGATTATGTAGTTTAAACCTATCTCCTGTATTTCAGCATGTAAGAGTTGTCCCTTTTAGGATACAATACACACATATTTGGAGAGGAAATTCTTATCTTCCAGCTAAAATAAAAATAAAAGCAAAAAAGACAGTGAAGCGAAAAATAAAAAAAAAACACCACACAACCAACAAATTCTTGATTTACACATTGACAATCATGTCCAGAAGTACCTTTAGGAAGTAAATAAAGGAAAAACAATGTGAAAAATAAATTTAAAAGCTACAAGTTCTGTGCTGATTTCCAGGTGGATCCCTAAGATCAAGTAATCTTCCCTTGCTTCTAACACTGCTCCTATGAGGTGCCTGGGAAAATGTACCTATTACAGTCATTAAATGCTCGGCTATCATAGAAAGAGGTTTTCTACCTTGTACCTGCATTTGGGCATTTATCTCCACCACCATACACCTGACTCATTTTGTAACAGAGCTAGTGATGGGCAAGTCATTTCTCCTTCATTTTCCCCATAATTTTATTTGAAAGCAGCACAGATTTTAGTTGATGTGAAGGGAGAACTCTGAAACTAGGTTCCTCTTAGGCAAAGAAATACTCTATTTGTACCTAACAACGTCAGACATAACTGGATAATATATAAACAGAGCCCTACACATTAGAAAAATGGCCATGTGTGCTGTAGACAAATATATAATCCTTTACTGATTATGTTTTCCTCTTCATTATACTACATTTCCTTATTATCATACCATCATAGAACTCAGAGAAAGAAAAGATTGGGTAAATGTTATCTGTGATGTTATGGCAGAAAGGGCTGATATTTTATTGTTATATTTTATTATATTTATTATATTTATTAGTTTTTATTTTATTTTATTTTGTTTTGGCAGTATTGTTGTTTTATTTTACTTTGTTTTGGTTTGGTTTACATTGTTTTTTTTTTTAATTTTATTTAGTTTTATTTTATTTTTTAACCTTCATCCAAAACAGATCTGGAAATTAAAACTAGATTCAATCAGAGAGACACTTGGGAAAGCAGAAATATTTCTGCTGACATGTGTAGCTTCAAAAAAAAGAGCTGTATATCTGACTGAGACCATTTCCACAGGAAACAACTCTTACATGTTTGAAAGCATAGAACAAATCAAAATACCTTACAATATCAACACACAGTAACTCCCAGATATGAGGCAGTCTGTCATTATTTCCTTTTCCTTCTTGACAAATGTTCATCAAAATAGGAAGAATCTGATACAAATAACATCCAGGGTTTTGTTTAGTTAAATGTTTAGTGGGCAATGATGTTTCTGGAATTTCTCAGACTATTCTACCTGAATAATGATAACTAATGCAGACCAATAGCTAAAATGCAGACCAATTATTCCTAACTCTGTATGCAGGCTGCTGTATATTCACTTAGATTCAGCCTGGTAACTTTTTTTGCATCTTGAACACTTTTGTCACCAAAGAGTCCTTTCCTTTTTACAGCATGTGAGCAATTTCTAGCATTTTCCTTATAAGTTAGCAAGCATAGTCCCGGAAGGAAGAGAAGGGGAAGGAAAAAGGGGAAGGAAAAAGGGGAAGGAAAAAGGGGAAGGAAAAAGGGGAAGGGAAAAGGGGAAGGGAAAAGGAAAGGAAAGGGAAAGGAAAGGAAAAACCCCCCCCCCCCAAAAAAACTAACAAACCAAAACCCAACAAAAACAGGCAAAAAAAAAAAAAAAAAAAAAAAAAAAAAAAAAAAATTAGGACTGGTCAAAGATATACAGGAAATGAAGCAGTATTCTCACACCTGCATAGAAGACCTTTGGAATCACCAAGGAGAAAATGGAGATTTCCTTCCCTTAGTACACTCTTCATGTCCAAGACCACAGATCAGTACTTAAGAAGAAATAGAAGTGAGATTTCAGGTACATTTTCTGCATTTTTAAGCCAGAGATAGACTGACCAACTTCCCAGGCCAGTTGAAGGGGGTGATGCTGAGAACCTGTTGTTGATTTTACCACTCACCTCTGCTCGTCCTATGAGCAAGTTTAGCAGTTGAGGGAAGCTCATTCCCTTCCAACCCCGGCCTGGACTGACATACAAACAGGACAAGGACCCTGGCTACCCATCTAAACTCACCCTAGGGACCTTCCTTTGCTCCACCAAACCTTTTTGCAAGTGCACATGCAGTACAGACAATTGTTTCAGACCCTATTCTACAAATGCAGAGAACGGTGCCACTGGGTGACAGTTAAACTCTCCAGAAAGTCCATTTGATAGAATAAATTAATATTCCTGGCCTCTTAAAACTGCATGTGACTTACAGAGACTGAGGTGAGAATAGGCTCACTACAGGTAAGTCTATTAACTGCTGGAAAGGCTCCTGCGTGGAGTAACTAGATCCTTGAAGCAGTGGCAGATCTCCATTGATATCCACATGGTTTGGGTTTTGTCTTTCATTAGAAAGAAAATGCTTCTGTATCACAGCACATAAACATTAAAAATGAATGCCATTTGGTTTTCTCACACAAAACCTCAGTTGATATCTAATCAGGCAGAAGGATCTGATGCTGCAAGGTTTCGAGAAACTTAAAAAATTATATTAAAGATTTGGCTGGATTTTCAAATGCTTTTTGTTATTCACTGAAAGAGAAAAGCTAAACACAGAAGGACCCACTTTGCCTTAATCAAAACACAGCATTCAGTTTAGCTAAAGACTAAACAATTTTGAGGCCAGTTGTAGGAGAAATAAATAAAAAGGGGTTTTTATTGCTAAATTGAAACAAGAAGAAATATGTGGAAATGGTGGTATTTCTCATAAAAAACCCCCAATATCCTCATTTTACTTAGTCTTATTTTTCAGATATAAATATTTTTTCTTTTGTTGTGATTTCAGGCCAGTGTCTCGAAGCTGTTTCTTTACTGTATAAAGCAACTACTGAAATAATTCCAGGAAGATTTTATACAAGTTACATACATTAATCGTTCTGCTTCTCATACTTTACTGTTCTTTTTAGTCCTCTAACTACCTCTGTTTAATTTGCTGTCTTTGTAACTTCTTATGAAACCTGCCAAATGCCAATTTTTAGTAAGCGGTTCCCTAAATTAATCACATACAAGTATTTGGCTCTCTTACCCCTAGAATTTCAGTAAAGGAAAAAGAAAATAGTTAAAAGAGATAGTTTCATACTATATTTTGTTTTCCTATTTTTGTTCTTTTCCCTTCCTTTTTTTCATCCAGCTTATTTTTCCTGGCAGGACAGAAACGTTCTCCAATTACTGTATTCTTTAAATGAAGACTGTTCTATTTTAACTGATATAATTTTCAGTTTGTTCCTAAAGTCAAAATGGAAGGATTATGTATTTATTTTGTGTTTTATTTATTTTATAGAAAGAGGCTCGAGAAGGTCAGAACATTCAATTACAGGAAAGGCTGGTAAAGCTTCCATGGACAGGGCATCATTACCGGAGTTTTTACTGCAATCCAACTGACAGCTCCTGAGCACAATTTGCTCCTTTCTGCTGCATGCAGAGAATTCTTGGAGATCGAGGCACATTTTAAAAAACTTTATCTTCCTTATTCTATGCTTCAGAAATCAATCTCTGCAGCTTTCTCCCGCTCACCAGTGAGGGAGGAGCTGAGCTCTCTCTTTCTGCCCCATGCAGTGTACAATGGGGCAAGCCCCACTGCATGCCACCTGACCGACATGGGGTGCCACAGTGGACTGGATTAAATCACGTACAATAATCTCTGACTTCAGCACTGCCTCTGTTTGCTTCTGATGATATTTATTTAGCACATGAGGTAAAGCAAGAAGAAGCTTTTGCACTGTTGTTCTGGCCTTCTAAATAATGTAACACTTGGAAGGAATGATTAAAATTTGTTTCTCAAATAAGATTTATCTTTCATTGGGAAAAAAACATGCCTCCATGTCTTCTTCAGAGCGAGACTGGGTTTCCAGACGGAGTTTTGCAAGCTCAGTTTTCTACAGAAACAGCAGAGCAGGTGTCTAAGCTTCTGTTACAGTCCCTGGAAGGTCTAGTCAATCTTGGATTCATCATAGAATCATAGAATAGTTTGGACTGGAACCTTAAAGATCATCTTATTTCATGGGCAGGAACATCTTCCACTAGACCAGTTTTCTCAGAGCCCCATCCAGCTTGGCCTTTAACAATTCCAGGGAGCCAGTTTCAATTTCAATGCAGGCAAAAATTTCATTTAACCACAAAAGTGTACCCAGTAGCATCTGAGATGTGTTAGGGTGTAAGAGTTATCTGCATGGGACTGATAGATATAATGTGAGGCTATGGGATGCTCTTAGCTGGAGACCAGATAAAGATCTCTTAGGGCATCATGGTTATTTCAATGACCTGTGTTTTATAAGCTGAAGCAAGCTCCTCTAAATGTAATATTTACAGCTCCTCTGAAAATGTTAGTTTACATGTAGGAAATTATGCAGTGACTTAATTTGTTTTATGCTGTTTATAATCACTGAAGAATATACATAACTTTCAATGGTGAATCAAAACTTAGATTAAGGAATCATTCCCTGAAGGTGATGCTCTCTAGGACACTTAGCAAGCTTGAGAGATGCTTACATTTTGGAAGGATGAACACAGGTGGTAGTGGCTATGAAAAACTCAACAACTAAACAGAAAATGGTTAGTTCAGAGATGGTTTCCATTGCCATCTGAATGTAGCTGACTGAAAAGTGTGTACCAAGACCAGTGAGTACAGCAGCTAAAGGCTCTGAAATGATGCTGAGGCCATTTTTGGCCAGCTGCCCAATTGAATCAAGCTGAGCTGAACTGGAACCTAGAATAACCTAGCATCTGGTGGTGGTTTATGGCAGTAGGTCTCACACAGCTTGCAGATCTCCAAAGTACAGGAAGGCTATGCATTAGGTTGAAGGGATTAAGCACAAAAATAGAGTGTCCCACCAGCTAAATCTCTGTTGCTAAGGAGATCTTTCTGTGTTGATCTCTACAAGTGTGCCAGTGGTCCTATTCTCTCCAGTGCCATCTTATTTTTAAAAGTTTTTAGTACTGAAGTCTTTCACCTTTGTGTCTTAATTTCATCTTTATCAGAGACACTACCAGAAAATGACACAACCTGTGTGGCTGTTTTTACTGTTTGTTACACAGAGTTACAGCCTTGGGTTTGAGAATTAGCTTTGTCCTAAGCATTCTTCTATTACTTCCATTCCTTACGCTTCCTGTTTTTTTGGTATGACACAAGTTAATTGATGGTCAATAGTCTGGAGAACTCATGACATGGATTATGGATGCTGTACATTGGATAAGACAAAAGAATTAATTACTGCTCCACCGTCACCAACTCCTTTCATTTATAGTGTTGGTAATCCAACATTATGCTGGACATGAGTACACTTCCTACCTTCTCCAACCAACCTATCTGAAAGAAATAATTAAACATGTAAGAGACATGTTAAATCACTGAATTTCCACTAGACACTAATGTAGTACAAACTATCCATGCAAATAGATATTTGGGCAAATTGTCTGCTCGTCCAGCTTCATTGGCTTTAATCAGTAAAGAACTCAGCTGAGGTTTCCCGAGGGAAGATGTTGGATTTCAAGCTGATGCTGTGTTTGAGTTTGGCCAAGAAGACATGATAAATTGAATCTATACTCAAACATTCTGAAGAATTTCTCAGTTCTTCAAATGACATTTCAGGCCATTTCACTTAAAAAAAAAAAATTATTGCACAATGCTTTTACTTCCCTGAATCCACACCCTGAATTCATGTAAATGTTCATTTGTTAACACTTATATAGAATTATTTGAGGCGGAATTGTCCAGAAAGGGGAAAAATATTAAGTTGTGATGAAGGAATGTGAAATATAAAAACATCTTCTTTTTCTCCATGAATGGATAAAAAGCCTTATTCTTCCTCTCACTTCATTCTCCATGCCCCACGAAAGGAAAACAACACAAAACAAAACAAAACAAAACAAAAAGTCCTAATAATATATAGGGAGAATTTTCCTTCACTAATGATATTCAATTGTTCTAAGAAGGAAAAAATGGTACTAAGTATAATGAGATGCCGAATACAAAAAAGCCATGCTGCTCATCTCTAAGCCCTTCTGTTCCTTGAAGTGAAAACTCATTTTAAGAAGATTATGCTGCATATATTAGAAGATGGGCTGATATTCTGCATTCATACTCTACTGGGGCTTTGGCAGTAAAATAAAGAGAGGAAGAGAAGGAAAACAACCCAGCTAAAAAACAACATTTGTTCCCATTTACCTGATAGACTAATACGAGACATAAGTCTCTTTTCATTCATTTATCCTTGAATACATATATATTATATATATATATAAATGTATATCTATATATTTAATCTGATGGATTCTTCAGCTGAAAAGGAGTCATATAGGGTTTTTTTTAATTAGCAAGGAGGCTGCAGAGAGGAAGAAGGTAGTATTTGAATTAATTCCAAATTTAACGAGTTACAAAATTTTTCTGATTTCAGGGAAAAAAAAATTGCTTTGACTAGAGAAGAAGGGCTCAAATTCCCCAAAAAACCCTTCCAGAGTTTTAAAACTGTAAGAAGTTTTAATTCCTTTACTTCATGAGGGGCAGTGACTACATCTCCAAAGAATGAATGTCTGAATGCAAATTTCTTAATGAATTTGTAATGAACAAAACCTTTTCAATTCATACCCAAGGAAGATATTGTTGGAGTTGGTGATGAAATTTTAAATAAGAAATTCTGTGTCTGCTCCTCACTTTAATTATCCCTTAACAATATTTTTTCTGTGGGAATTGGCTATACGTTTTTAATCTAATTATTTGTTTAAGAAAAGAAAAATGTACAAGTCAGATTTTACGTTAACTTTTGAACGTTTCGTATGCTAGTTTAGGGCTAAGTTTGTCTCTCTGTGGTTGGAAATGCAAGACCTGGACTGTCCCTATCTCTTTCCTAGACCCATCTAATTTATTTTTCTAGAAGAATTAATGCAAAACTGTGTTACTGACCTCATGTCATACTGAACTCATATTGTGTTAAGGTCCTGCTGTGAGTGAAGAGTTGGGCCAGATGACCTCCCACTCCTTTAACATAAATTATTCTGCTTGTTTGGCAGTTATTTCATCTAAAGATTTGTCACCTATTGTATTTCCTTTTATTATTTCTTTTCCTTTCATTTCATTAATGTCAGTAACAGTATTCTGGGAAGAAATTAGGGCCTGATCCTGAATCATTACACTTTGAATGATTTTTGCATTGTGCATGAGAGGAATTAATTTGAGTTGCAACTAGACAAAAATAAATTGGAGAGTTTTTCTCTATTACATTTTCCCCCTTCTGTAAAATTGAAGTGGAATTTACATTTTTTTCCTCATAAAAACAAAAAAAAATGAAAAATATTTTCACTATAATAAATTTATACGTACACACATCCCCTTAAATTTACTTGTCTTACATATATACCCATACAAATAAATACATATGTGCACATGGTATGACAGAAAGCAAACATTTTATCTGCAAAGAAGCTATATGTTTAAAAAACCCCAGGTGCTTAAAGGCATTAGGGGACAATTTAACTTTCATTTGAGTCTTTCATGCTTAAAAGTCTCATATTATTTGAAATACAAGGGATTTAGGATTCTGAATGCCGGGTTACCACTGAAAATTGAATTTAGCTTTCTAAAATAATTTATGAATTTTGAAAAAACAAAACAAAACCTTTCAGACATTTAAACTGTGTATAGGTTTATTCAATTTAAAAATATTTAAAATTAAAGTCTTCCATTACTAAATTTAAGTGCTCTGATTGTACCTATTTAATGAAATGAAGAGGGAAGAAAATTATATTTTAAACTCATCAATATACAATTTTTTTTTAGTGACAAGTTTTTAAATTCAGTTTTCTGACTGCCACCTAGGAAATTATTGAAATAACTATTCAGTTTATAATGTGAAGAGATAATATATAATTTTGTTGAGTTTTGTTGAGTTATTTCTGCCCAGGTTACTCCTCTACCCACTCCAAACTTATGGTGTCAGAGCTGAGGCACCTGATCAAAGTAACTTGAAATGCAGTTCATGGAAGTTGAGCAGTCCGGAAAACATACTATCCATCTAATGTTTTATGCATACCTATAGGTCGATAATGTTATTTATCATTACAGCACACTGGCATGTAGACAGAGCCTGAGAGAGAGCCACAGGGCTGTAAGCTGAAGGGAAGTACTAACAAATGACCACCCAGCACTGCAGTGCATCTATTTGGTAGCAATTATCAGTTTGTGAGTAACTACTAAAAAAGCTGAGGAGAAAAATGACCTAATGACCATGGGTGGTGTTCAGAGACCTCTGCAACTTGTGTGGAATAATACTGAAACAAACTTGCTAGCTATGGGACAAAGTAAGTTATTTTTTAACTAAGCAGTAATAAAAAAAACCCCAAAGCTCTCATGTGCTACTTGCGGAGACATTACACAATGTCAAGGAATGCTTTAAAATTAACAAAGAAACAAGTGTCACAATTAATGAGACTTTATTGAGTATTTTGTTTATTTATTGCTGCCACCTCAAATTTTAATCAGATAAATCAGTTAATGTTTTCCCATGGAAGTAATAATAAAAGTACTCAGGCTATATTACCCAACGCGTCACACATATGAAGGAAAGAATCACTGCAAATGCCCCTGCAGGAAAATAGGGTATTCACCTCTTGAAAATATTACTGCACACAAAGGCTCAATTTAGCCATGCTGATCACAATCCAGGGCTGGAATCAGGCTTTCCTTGCTGAAAGCTTCAGAGAAGAAGAAATATATTCCAATGCCTTGCCCACTCCTTGACTACTGATTTAAGAAAAATTGTGTTCTCCAAACTGAGCTCCAGGGAATTAGGAAGAGAAGAGGGAAGCCATGAAGTGAACCCAAGATTGGAGGACGAGTTACTGGAGGTCACACAATCAGTTATCTTTGGAGCTCAATGGTTTAATAAATGCTTTCCTTTGTGCATTCCTCCGAAACATGGCTTTGTTAGCCCACAGAGTACCCGTAGGTGTTCTCCAGAGAGCTTCCTCCCAAATGGCAAACTCAGTCTTACATTTCTCAAGCTGACATTCCTTTCTTATTGTAGCCCAGTCTGTTACCCCTGAAGAGCAGAATGGGATGTTATTCTGTATTTCTTTTGGTGAGCTGTTTCAGTACCAGGATTGTGACTGCAATTTCTGATGCAGAAGGCTTCACAGTTGGAAGGGCAGTCTACAAAAGAATTGCTGGAGAAATTAAAGGTTCAAGCAGCTAGAATTCTTTTCTTCAGGAAAGTCCAGCCCAACGTAAATAGGAGATTATAGTTAGAAAATTCCATTAATATTCTTAGAAAAGGTTCATTTTGTTAAAATTACTTTGGCCATGAAACCTTTGTCACACACAAGGTAAAAGAACAAGCTCTCACCTGTCTTGGAAAACACAGTAAGGTTTTAATTCCAGATGTGACTAAGGTTCATATGCATCTGAGATTTCCCTCCAGCTTTTTTAAATGACTTGCAATGACCACAGAGAAAGCCTAATTTAGGTGTTTCAGTTAAGTGCCTAAACTTGGCAGGCAAGAGCCGAGTCTTTAGAGATTGCGATTGTTCTTTGAAGAGTGACTAGCACAATGAAAAGGCTGAGTAAAATTCTAAAATACAAAATAATATATAGGAATAAGGCGCATAACGATAAGTGAAGTTGTTTATTACAAATCAAACCAAGTGGCATCTCTCAGCCACGAACCTTGATTTATTTCCTTTTTCCTGGCATGGCTTATGGCATGTGTTAGCACTGTTATCCATGCATTATAAATATTTATTTATGTATTTATGTTTTATGCTTTTACAGGCCAGTAAAAACAAATAACTGAACAAGTTTACAGGCAGTTAATTTGGTGCTTAATGGAAATAATAGTCTGAAAATGTCCTGCTTTGTGAAAGCACTGAGCTGAGTTTCTCCAAGGAGCTGTTTACAGCACCAGGGATTTTTCCCTCTAGGTGCTGGGAACCCAGTCTTTAAGTCCTATTTTCTTACTTTGCAAAACATTGAAAACAACAGAATTCTGTCAGTGCTGTTGAAAGTTCTCAGCAATTCTTCATTTCAAGGACATAATTGCTGTATCTGGATAAGAAAAATAAACAACAGCATTTTGCAATCATGATCTGAGAACAAGTAATTCGGACTCTGTCCAGACTGATAAATAATATTAATGAAAATCCCAGTTCTTACTTTATTTTAATAAGGTTTTTAATTTTTGAAAAAATATTATTAAGACATTTAAAAAATAGATATTTGCCTTCCGTTGTTTTTTTGTTGTTTTTTTTTTTTTTAATAAAAAATGGTACAGAAAAATGAAGGGAAGAAGTAGCAAGATTTGGAAAGGAAAAAAAAGGGAATGTAAACACAGCAAAAGAGAGTACTTCCAAAAAACGTTAATTGAAGTAATTTCAGTGGCCCTGTTTTTATTAGTTTCTTTGAAGTTTTTAGTTGTGTTTTGCTGAAAATGAGAACATTTAGGGAATAAATTTTTTATGGGAAACACATTTTTCTACAAAAAAATAATCGAGCCTTATTACTCCAAAACATTTATGCACAACAAATTTTATTTTTTTTTGTCCCCTGAGTCTTACATGGTCCAACTGTCTCCTTATTGCAATTTTACCCTACAAAAGGCCTTTACTTCTCTGAAAGATCACATATCATATAGGATGATGTCCTGTTCAGCTTAGAGTCAAATTCAACTCCTCAGCGTGGCAGGAGAGGCACAGAGAGGGAATGGCTGGGATCAGCATTGTGGGTTCAAGCCTGTGCTGGAGGCCAAGTGCCTTGTTTAAACCTTGACAAGCTCAATACACCAAGACAGCAAAAAAAAATGATGAAAAGACCAATCTCATCCTCATTTCTGTTTGGATGAGTATAAATGATTATCAAGTCTCTTACGAGGCAAATAATGTGTAACAAGTTTCTTGCCGCTGTGGTTATCTGCTTCTTCCAGAATAATTTCCTTGAATAAGCATTTTGGTTTTGCTGTTTTCCTTGTCTTTGGTTTGCTTTGTTGGATTTTGAATTTTGATTTTTAAATTTTTTGTGTTTGTTACTGTATTATTACTTTAAAGATAGAACCTATTTGGACTTATTTTCAGTAGTCCTAAAAGAGAAAGGAAAAACCTACTGAATAGTCTGTTACTTTCTCCCACCTCCTCTAAAAGTTCAGAATTCAGCTTTCATTTTGATGGTGCTTTAACAACACTTGGTTAAAAAAAGTAAACTAATTACAATGGAAATGCATCTCTGAAAACTTTTAGAAAAACACATTATTTTGTTTTAGGGTTCAGTTAATATACATTCATTTATCATCTTTATAAGAGATGTACAGGGCAATGATGAATAATCCCTGGCTTCCAATCAGGAAATGCAAATTATTCTTCTCTCTTTTTTTTTCTGTCTTTTTTTTTCCTCTTTTTTTTTTCCTTTCCAATGAATAATGCATAATAGTAAAACTGAAGGAAAAAAAAAAAAAACGTGGTGCCAGAAAGCTGGCAGGATGTAATGACAAGCAAGAAATGTAATGTGGTGTGTTACCAAAAAAGCTTTTAAAGAGAAGCCAAACACTGCATTTCCTTTAGTCACAATGACATCATCAACCTTGAACTTAGGGGAAAGTCTGCAAAGTATAAAGGCCAGAAAGAATGGGGAGGGAAAATGTTATCCATGGGAAATTAAGTAAATAAAAAATAACTCCTAGATTCAGGGGCTTTCTTTTAGTTTATACCCAAGCCCAAATCATGTTCCCTAACCTGAGACTCCACCTACCTACCGGAAACTCTTTAATCAAAGGTGTCAGCAATCTTGGCTTTCCTTATAGAGAAACAAACCTGCACTCTCACTAGATCACAGAGATTTTAGGTTGATTGAACTGGTTGAGCCCCCAAACTTGCATCACTATAGCTTGAAGGAGTTTTTAGTTGTTTGGGCAGTTACTTTAGTCTATGACTTTAAAAGCTTTAACTTGCATGGGTTGAATTTGGGTTGCACTTTCATCCTGCTGTCACAGACAAGTGTCAACTATAATGAAACCAGTTGAATAATCACAGTTTAAGCATAACACAAGAAGGTCTCAGTGGAAGATATACAGCTTTGCATGTAACAAAAAAGAGCTACAAAGCAAGGTCTCAAGCATTTCTCTGAAATGTTGAAACTCAGTGAAGGCTTATTGCTCTTAAGAGCTTGCCACTTTTAACTGAGATCTTGACTTTAAAACACTGCATTGTCATATCTGAATCATAAATTCATAGAGAAAGTACAGCAAAATATCTTTTTTCTCTCTCTTTTTCTTTTTTTTTTTTTTTTTGCCTTGCTTTAGTTTGGTTTCTTTTGAGTTAGTTCATTTCAATTTGGTTTATTTTGATTTAATTTCTTTTGGCCTGGTTTCCTGTGTTTTTTCTCACCAGTTCCTAAAAACCTTAAGGATGGAGAGTTATAAAAACTTCGGACTGCAGTGCCCATACCTGTCAGAAATGTAATTACACGGTTTGAATTCCACCACACGAATTATAGTTTCTATAATGAAAATGAAATACATTATCTCTGAGTTTAATGACAAACTTTCTGAACTGAAGGCTATCTTCTTTGCTCTCTAAATGTTGGACTCCTCTGCTAAATAACAAATGATAGAATGAGAGGAAATGGCCTCAAATTCTGCCAGGGGAGGTTTAGACTGGATAACAGGAAGAAGATTTTCACTAAGGTGGTTGTCAAGCATTAGAACAGTGTGACTCAATGCAGGGAAGTTGAGTCACCGTCCCTGAACATTTAAAAGATGTACAGATGTGATGCTTATTAAACAGACATGTTTTGTGGTGGACTTGGCAGTGCTGTCTTAATGGTTGGACTTGATGTTCTTAGAGAGCTTTTCTAATGTAAATGGTTCTATGATTCCATGGATTTCAAAAGCATCTGGATCACTAAACTCCCGCAGATTTATTTAAATGTCTCAGCTCTCATTGCAGATCTATGAACATGTCACACTAGTGAATAAGCACTTGAAGCACTCCTCCTACAAGACTGTTCCTGATCCAGACCTAGGGAGTGGCCATATTTCACCCCCTATTCTACCTTCTGATAGTCACCAGCATTTTTAGAAGAGATATCACAGTTTATGAGTTTCTTACAGTTTACAGGAATAATTTCTGGTTCTACTGGTAAAGGATTATTCTTTCAGTAATGAACATATGGCTTGAGTCCTTCCTGTTGTTCAAATTACACCCTCTTTCTTACTCACATGTGTCCATTCAGGGCATAAACACTGTGATATCTGCTGAGGAACACATGCTGTTTCCAAAACTAAGTTTTCTTCTCTTTTTTAACAAGATAGAAATAATAATTTTTATTCTTTTGACTTGTAAGTTCTGTTGCTGCTGCTATTTATTTCTTCCCATCTCTCTCCTTTGTGTCCCTAAGATAACCAAAAATTCCTGGCATCAGTAGCCTATGTAAAAACATATTTCATGGATGGAAAAGCGCCAAAATCAAGTTATTTCATTAAGACACAGCAAAATGTC
The DNA here is from genome assembly GCF_000738735.6 of Corvus cornix cornix. Lineage (NCBI taxonomy): Eukaryota > Metazoa > Chordata > Aves > Passeriformes > Corvidae > Corvus > Corvus cornix. The sequence continues at coordinate 17,854,502 of NC_046357.1, forward strand.
TTCTGGCATACCTTTAAAAAAATCAATAAATTGAGGTAGGATGGGACCTCTCATTGTGTTAGAAGCCAAAATATATTTATTGTCCAGATGTAATTTCAGTTTTATTGTCCAGATCACAGGTCATTGGTTAGCAGATGCTGGGCAGGGAATCTAGCCGGTCAGCTAATAGCCTCCCCACTGCTGAAATTAACTAACAGTCAAAAGGTTTAATAACCAAAGGTCACAATAGGCTGTTTGAAGAGTCGGTAGGAATCCATCTGATAAATTATCTTCTTCTGTTCTGGGGCAAATGCTGTCTCACCTCCCTCCGTGATATAAAATGAGAATTAGAAAAGTAAACTCTTACTCCAGGCCAAAAAAGTTGATTTTCACAGCTTGCTAACATCTTCCAGGGAAAGCATGTCCTGTCCTAAACTCTTGCCCCTGTTGTTGCTGATTCTGAAAACAAAATTGATAAAATTTGGAAGGAGAGCAAAAGCACTCACTAATGGATTGGGAGTGAATGTAGATTTGGTGTTTATTTTTTAAAATGTATTTGATATGTCAAGCAAAAGTTACCATGCAATAATGAAAATCCTTCTAACATTCAATTTAATATTTGAATTTCAGTTATTTGCCCAATCTGTCATGATAGGGTTAACAAAACCTACTTGAGTTAGGACTGGAGTCCTCAAATAGGTAACAATATAAGAATTTAACATCAAATTATACCAGCCCAGAAGTCTTGAATCTAATTGCTGGAGGCACATAGAAGTATATTTTGTCACTTCCCTTGTTAACTTCATCATTCTCTTCTAAAACACTAAGAAAATGACAGTCTGCAGCCTTGATATGTTGCTGGTGTTTTCAGTAAAAAATGACCATTAGTGAATAATGAATGTTTCCTGCTTATTAAAACTACTTTCTTTTTTTTTTTTTTTCCCTACCTTTAACTTCTCCCTGAAGCAGGCAGAAGTTTGTTTTGCACATCCCAGACCTTGGCCTTTCATTGAGGCCTGAAGTAAGCATTACCATGACAGAGAAATTGTGAGTGAGCAGTGAGGAAAGGGGAAAACTTTTCTCTACTTTTTCTTTATTAACCTCTTCCTTATGGGATGCCTTATTCATACGACAGAATATTTTTCAGGTCGCTTCAAGCTGCCATTGTGGAAATTTGTTCATGCTTTATAGAAAAGATCCAAGGTGCAAAAGGATTAAAGCCATGACATTAATGTTGGTGGAGAGAGGCACCAGGTTCCACTATTCTCACCCTACTGTGATGATAGACTTAAGCCTGAGCTTGGTCTGCACTCCAACTCAGCTCTCATCAGTCAAATCCACGCTTCCAACAGCAGGAAGAGCTTGCATCCAGATACTCGACATCTGGATTGATTCCTGTGCCTGAATTTTCCTGTCTGGCTGACCTCTCAGCTCATTCTAGGTGGAAATCAAGTCATCATCAGCTTGAATAAGTGGTGAACATGATCTGGAGGCTGAGCCTGTGTACCACAAAAACATAAATGTAGACCTGCAGTCTGAGCATGAGAACAGGACTAAGTAATAGGAGTGGACTTGCACAGGCATAAATTAATGATGGCCCAAACGCAGTCACTGAGATTTGATTTTAAAGAACAAAAAAACCTCCCTTTCATGGAGAAATTTCATTCACAGCCTCTAGGATCACAGCTTATTTTGTGCTTTTCTACAGTTTTTCATATCCCTGTGCTGCGCTCAGGCTAAACTAATCATCTCCTTTTCATTTCAAATTCATGGCCTGGTTCAAGGGGTCTGAGGGAAATGAAATAACATGTGAATCTCCAGATCAGTGCTGCAGACACATGTAAAGGAGAGCATGGCCATCACTGCAAACAAGTATAAAATGCTACCGTAAACACACAAGCCCTTAGCAAAACAGAATGAGCTCAGCTCCTCCATGTGAGCATGAGAAAATTGATGTAGTGAACACTGGACTAAGAAATAAGTGAAGAACAGCTACAGGACAGGGCTTGTGATACTGTAGGAAAGTATTTTCAGCAATCTGAAATTTTCAACATGGCAAGAAATGTGAGAGAGTTCGAAAAGACAGTATAGTCATGGATCCTTATGAGCTGTGGCCCAGAGTAGGAAAATAAGTCCTTTTTTCTTACATTTTAGGTGATACGCACTGCTTCATGTTTTCAATCCAGGGGAATCATGGCACTGAAATTCACCTGACACATACATATTAGAAGAAAAATGGCAATTTGCTGTGAATGAAGGCTGGGAAAGAAGAAAGAGAAGGGATATAAAAAGAAACAATTAAAAAGCTATGTTTCTGACGGAACGGTTTGGATTACTAGGTGGGACTCATTTGCCCGAACATAGATGAACTGATCAATAAATCCTACCAGGAGTGATTGGCTCACTTTAAGATATATATCAAACCTAGATTAATACAAATCAATCTCTGGAAATGTCTGTTTCTCTCTATTCTGGACTGTCATGAAGGAATTCTTAGGTAATGAATTCAGACTTAGGCCTCTAAATTTTAGACAACTGAAGTTAGAGAAGATTAATCACATCCTTACTTATTTGTGATAAACTAGTCCTCAGGTAATCCAGCTCAAAGGGACACACACAACCCATTCAGATAATAGTACAGTCAGGAATATGGGGTTTACTCTATCAAAAAAGGACTGAGCAGCTTTGTTGTTCAGCAAAGTACTAATAATTAATAACCACTGTGGATGTTGATTTGATAAACACAGATCCCACAAATAGCAGTAGTGTTTGGGTTGCGAGTGACCGAAGTTACTTATTGCACACATTCAGTGAGATTTTATAAGACTGGGTGATGTGCCCTCAGTTTCCCATTTAGACAACAGCTTTACCAGTGAAATGCTGTGAAATACTTCAGAAGCAGGAAGTATGTAAAACCTCAAGTTAGGTAAAGAGCAATTCAACATTCAAAGACTTTCCCTGTACTTGAACAGAGATTTTGGTGTCGGCCCTGATAAAAATATTATATCAGCATCCCTTTAAACCCTTCCTTTTCCTACTCAGCAGTTTTGCTCTTTTAGTTCCACACTTCCCTTGACCAATTACATTAATGTGTATTTGTCAATACCGAATTTCATTTGCTGCGTAACAGCCCAGAGCCCAGCAAATCTTGTTGAATTTTCCTTGCCTCTTAAGCCTGAGTTCCTACGTCTTCCCAGCTTTGTGTTGTCAGCAAAACTTAACACATTTACAATAGGTCTCTTGATCTAGGGCAATTACAGAGGGAAGCAATAGCAGGTGCAGGAAGCTTAACAAGAGACGGATGTTGTACTATCATTGTGGTCTCCGATCCTGTGTTAGTATAAGGGTTGTCAAATTGGTTCAAATTAAATTGACATCGCGGTGGAGCAGGTATCACACAGTTGTAAATCTCAGACTTTCTTGGCTCCAATGCCTTGAGAGGAGACAAGGAGAGGGAGATAAGGAGGAGGGGACAAGCATGTGCAAAGGCAGCAGCAGAAGGTGAGAGCGAATGCAGAAATAAAACAGCCAGAAAAGGCTTTAGCAGGCTACCTACTGCATCTGTGTGTTGTCATAAGGAAACAGTCAACGAGGACTTGCATAGTTCATGACTCACACACTGTTATGCAATAATTTTTGAATGAGTGAACAGGCTAAAGTTTATAAAGGATGAAATTCTCTGTAACTTGATGTCATATCACCCAGATTTTCCCCATCAGGCCACCTGTGGAATGCAGGGCCTTGAAATGAGAGCACCTGGAGCACTTTCCTGGAAAGAGAGAGCTTCTACGTGAACAAGAAATTTCAGGAAGGTCTGCCACAATTTGAGTGATTTTTCTGGGTCATTATACTGCTAAAAAAGTTGGCACTCTTTAGCTGTAATTAAATGCCTTGAGAGGTTTGTTTCTTCAAAGGACTTATGGAAGGGATATACCTTCTGTGAAGTAAGAAAAAGGTGAAGAGACTTTCAGATTGGTGCATTTCTGGGCACATGCAGGGAGAGAACTTTGTTCTCCCAAATAAGCCTGATGAAGTGTAGAATGTTCACAAATAAATTCAAGTTAGGAAGATAGTAACCTTGAAGTCCAGACAAATAAATATTTCCAGAATAAGAAGGCCTAAAGAGACAGCAAAAGTAGTTCAACACTGTTGGGGCCCTCCCCCCTGCCATGTAATCCTGGGAGAGGGGCCCTGGGGGGGAGGAACGGAGTTTCCCTGCCCCTGGTCAGCCTCATTCCCCATTGGTTGTTTTGTGTTCCCCTGCGCAGGCAAGGACCCTTGGGTCCCGGGATTGCCGCAGTACCTCAGCAGAGCCCCGACCATGTGGCTGGATAAATAAACATCTCTCTGAAACATCTATCAAGAATCGGTCCATATATATTTCTTTTCCACGGGCCTCCTCATCTGCTACGCGTGTTGCAGTATCCCCACTGTAACACAACACAAGAAAATGTAAAGTCTTGAACTTGGAGAAAAATAACTCCAAGTACCAAGATGAGCTGGGAGCCAACTGTCTGGAAAGCAGCACTGGCAGAGAAGGATGTAGGGGGCTCTGGGTGGGAAAGAAACTGACTAAACGATCTGACTTTGTAGCAAAGAAAACCAAAAACTTTCTGGGCTATACTACCAAGAATATTACCAGAAGGTTAAGGGAGGTGATCCTTCCCCTCTGCTCAGCACTGGTGAGACATCTCAAGCTCTGTGTCTGTTTCTGGTCCCTGTAGTGCAAGACAGATATGGGTACACTGGATGATGGTATAGTGATGGTCCAGACAAAGACATTGGTGTTAAGCTGTCTACATACAAAGGATATATTTAAGTTTGCATAGTAGTCCACAGGTGTTAATTGAAATACAGACTGTCCAAAAACCTATATACTTAGTCCTAAAACACACATCTAAACTTCATAAGCTGAATAGCTCTGTAGGCTTTATTGTGTTTATAAACTATGAATTTGCTTCAACTGACTGAAGTAAAACATCTACTGTCATTTGAGATTATGAGAAAGTATGAAACATCCACATGGGTCTGTCAGGACTGCAAAATGCTTACAGCCCTCTGGACTGGAATTATGAAGTCAGAAGCAATTATCTAGAGCATATTGAATGGATTAGACACCTCTTTTTAACAATAAAACCTCTGAGTTTTCTTGATGGTAACAGGAGTTGAGAAAGCTAGTTCAGAGGTAGACCTTTACATCTAAATATTTATATGCATTTCTGCTAAAATAAGAACAGTAAAGGAAATAAAAACCTTACCCCATGCACAAGAGAATTCTGTCTTCTGTTCTATCACTTGGTTAGTCAGAAAGAAATTTAGTTACTTCTATTTTTCTAAGACCTTTTGCAGAATCAAGTGGTCCTTGAGTCAACCATCAGTTAAGATCCTGACTCTGCATATGGCATTCATTTTCTGAACTCTAGCCAGTCTCCCTGTTCACTAACTGGAAACAAGTGGCCTGCTCAGGAACAAAGGTATTTGATGCTGCACCTACATTTTTGGGTAGAAATGAAGCTGTGGTTCCCCATCTAGACCACTGTGTTGGTAAATCTCCCAAGCCCCATGTTTTGAAGAAACTTTATGTGAGGGGCCCTGCTTTTGAGAGGAGTGCTGTGTGCAGACTGGCTTAATTATTTGAGGAAAGAATTAAAGAAAAGAGCTTGACAGCTTAAGAGAATATTTAACCATTAAGGTCAGTATGATGAGATGGACTTTTTTTTCATCTTCATCTGTCTCCTTCAAAAAGCAAGTCTTTTCCATAAGGACTCATGGAAGTTACTATAGCTTGAGTGCCAACTATTCAGTATTTATCCTTTTGATAGTTTTAGTCAGGTTTTGTTCATTTTTCCAGATGTTTCCCATTTAATTGATTATTTCACCACCATCACTGACCTGTTTTTTCACCTCCAAGTTTGACCTTCTCATCTTCTCTGCCTTATAGTTACCATTATTTTATCTAGAGGTTTGCATGAAATTGAGATTATGTCCTCTTTATTAATCACCTGTCCAGACAATTTAAGAAGGTGATGCACATAAAACCACACACAAACAGAGCATATTCTTTCCCTCTTCATGGTACCTGCCTTTTGGTACTCTACAAAAAAAGCCCCTATTACCTAAATAAAGGTGAATCCACTACTCAAGTATGACCTTTAGAAGTTATGAGCTGTTTTTCCACCAGATTCCTGAATTCTGACACCAGCCACTAACTGGGTGTACCAAAACGAACCCACATTTGTGTTTGCCTCTCATGAAAGCACACCTATAATTAGAATTATTCAAAATGATCACAATAAATCCTGACTCTAGGTCATTTGATCTTGCTTGCTCTTTTACTAAAGTCTGCAAAACCAGTCTTTGTATAGTCTATGAGTGTGATGAAGGTTTCTGAAACCTTTTTAGTAGTGTTTTGTTTAGAGCAATTTTTTTTTAGGAACAATAAATTGTAGAAAATTCAAATTTTTTTATGCAATTCAAAACCAGAAGGATGCCTTTAGAGAAAATACTCTACCATACTACTGAAGAACAAATTGTTTTGGCAAATAAAGGCAATGTAAATAAATTAAAAACAAAAAAAATAATTAAGGTGGATAAAGGAGTTCAGTAATGATGAAAGGCATGTAGCAAATGATCAACTGAAAAGGATACTGTGGAAATGTTTGGTTGGCTTGTATGATTCTCCCAGGGAATGTTGGGATATTCTCCAGCAGATGTTTCATTGTTCAGACATTTAAAACTAGATTAGGAAAAGCAATAGGAAGCAAGTGCAGTGAATAATAATTCAAAAAATGGATGAGATTGCCATTGGAACAGATGAACTGATTCAATCTGCCTTATTAAATATTATATTGTGAAGATCCTAACATCCTCTCTAATTCTTTGTAACTTCTTTTCATGTTTTTAAGACATTATGAAATGGTATAAACAGTAGGAATGTAGATTTGATTAAAATCTATCAGGAGATGATACATTTTAGACATTTAACTAAGAATTATTAGACCAAAATTATGATTAATTCAATGTTAAGGTTATGACATAGTTCACTAGTGTCAATCACTTTCATACTGATTGTTTTATAAAAATATATATATACAATTTGCAATAGAGGAATTATGTCACCTGTCCTCTTCACATTTTCTTCCTCCATATATCATATCCTTACACTATAAACCACAGGAAATGTCTTGGTTCTTCTTGTACCCAGCCCATCCCTAGGGTTCTGGATGCCATTATAATCCCTATCCCCCAAAAAATAAACATATACCAGGTACCAACAAATGGAAACAACTCAAGACAGAGCACTGAAGCATAAATGATTCCTTCCAGTCAGGGCTCTGTGATTTGTGTGCCTGTGTGGGTGCGCGGACTGTGCACAGTGGTATGGGAAAGCTGAAGACTAAGGAGAAGAAATAAGACTGCACTTGAAAATTAAAATTACAACCCCACAAAATGCAAAACAGAAAGAGAACAGAATTTTAAACAGGTTGGTAGATAACATCAGCTCATTAGCAGTTCTATTACAGCTTACACTGGTTTGTTTTCTCTAAGCATAAAAAACACCCAAGTGATATGTTTGTGTCTATGTGTCTGTGTATGGAAGGAAGTAAATTAGACAGACATAGCACAAGTTATGTCTGAAAATTTAAATGCACCTTTCAAGACAACAGGAGGTGTGAAGGGGAAGATTGCTGAAGCTGATTTTTCAAAGTGCTGATATATCTTGGGTAGACCCATGTCTTGTGCAGGACTTCCATTGCCTCACTTTGACTGTAATTTCTTCCTGCTTTAAAAACATGATGTTCAAAGTCAAGAATGCTTTCAGACCAATGGAAACCAGCTTGTGTCACAGCAATCAAGGTCAAGAGGGTAAGTCAAAGGAAAGCAAAGGAAATAATATGGACTCTAATTATTTGCATTTATAAACAAAGGTACACCACACCAAAAATTTAGTTGGGATTTTCTTCCATAATTTCCTTAGAAGAAATGAAGAAGCTTCAAGGACAAATTAGAGATGTTACTGCACCAGTGAGGAAAAAAAAAAAAAACAAACCCTTCCTACTTGAAGACTAAAACTTTCAGTTTGCTAAAAGATGCTGTCATGACATGTCCAAGAACTCTGCTTGCTTAAGATCTTATTGCTATTGCCTCTGTGATAGCAAGCCAATATGTATCAGCTTAGTAAAATGAAGGCTGAACAACAGCTGCATGCAAATATTAAAATAAGATCACTGGGAGGCAGAGAATTGATTGTGGACAACAGAACTGTGAAGTGGGCTGGGAAGATTTTAATGGGATACAAAAAGAAAGAAGCAGTAAGGTTTCAATTATAGACTCCAACAAGATGGAAAACAAAATAACATGTATCTTTTGACTATTTATTTGTTTTCAGGTCTTATGGATATTTGTTTACAAACTTTGAAATACATTTTTTCTTCCAATGTTGTCCCGATTTTGAATTTTAAAAATATTTATAATTGGTTGAAGTCTAATCACAAGAACCACATATTGATTGATGCATCTCAAAGTAGCAAAAGTAATTTTGCAATTTTTTTAAAATTTCAATTTTGTTTGTATAAGGAATACTTCCTTTTTTTTGGGAAAAAAATATAGTTAAAGACATGACCTTTTTACTATATATATCCATTTTTCAAAAAGAGTTTTGCTACCTTGTTCACACTCAGTCAACAGAACTTGAAGGTAAATTCAGTTCACTGACTGGTTCATAAAAACAATATGTAATCAAGGTGGGAAAGTCAAACAACCTAGAATTTTAGATACAGATGTTTTAATTGGATTGAATATATCCCATCATCCATTTACCAACAATGCAGTCTGGGCCACTATATTCTTTCTAGAGAATATTGACACCAGAATGAATTTCTATGATCAGACAAATGTTCTTAATTACTTTTGAAGGTTTGTTTTGTAGTGTTTAATCTCTGGAAATATTGCGAAATAAAACATTGTGAAAAAAACCACTAGGAAATAAAACACTGACTGCTTCACACTGTGGAGAATTCTTGTAGATTTTCACCTCCTGGATCCTGAGACTGTCTGCTGATCAGAACACAGTTGAATCCTCAGTAAGTATAAAATTACATAGCTGTGCTGGTTTTGGTGGAATGATACTATCCAAAATTGCTTTCTATCTAAAAGGAACTATTGGGACATTGTATAATCTTGTTTCACGTTTCTAAGAAAAATTAGGTGTTGCAGTGGCTAAGTCCACTTTACACCCCCCAAGTCGCCCTAAAAGTGGTCTCTCCTTACAACACTGTGCTAGAAAGTTCTCCCTTTGTCTAGATCCTGCTGGTCACTGGCCCTCTTCCCCCTCCCATCCCTTTTCCCATTGGCCCCTGTTATGTCATTCAACCTTGCCTCTGCCCCCTAGCCCTCAGACCATTGGTTTTGGATGCTCTGCCCGCCTCTGGCAGTTTTCGGGATAAAAGGGGTGCAGGTGTTCGGTTGTGGTTCTTTCTTGCCTGTGTTCTCTTTGGGGTGTTGCCATTAAACGCCTCAGAATTGCACGCAGAGAACCCCTCTCACCTCTCTGTCTCCGGTTCGTGCATGGACTGTGTGTGTGAGCGGCTGTTCGTGACACCTGCGCAGGTGAGATTGTGTGCGGGTGCTGCAGAGCGCCGCCTCAGCAGCCCACGAGGGACCCAGCAGGGACAAACGCGGCATCGATCCACTGAAGCCTGCATTCAATAATTAGGTACCTTAGAGACAAAGAGACATTAGAGAATGTCATCCAGTGTAGGTGGAGTGGTCCACCTGGATATGTGCCTTCCATTCGGTCTAAAATTACATCTAAACAAACTAGAGCAGCTGTAGTTCATGCCACAGAGGCAAAGAATAAGGACTTTAGATGATGGTCTCAGTGTCTGCAACTCATGACTGTCCTTTCTGGATGATTGAAACTGAATTGAGTTAATGGGAAAGACTGAACAGGTTTATGTAAAAGGAAAATAATGAAAAAAAGGAAAAAAAAAAGAAAAGACAAAAGAGGCAGGAGAAATAAAAAAGTGAATAGAAAAGAGAGAAATTGCGAAAGGAAAAAAAGGAGAATAAAGAAAAGAAAGTAAAGAGAAAAACAGCAAGGAAAATTAATAAAAAAATGAAAGGAAAAAAAGACTAAGAAAAGGAAGTATGAGTTTACCATTCTTACTTGCATTACTTACCATAAAGAAGTCTATAGCATCAAATACGCCATAGTGAAGACCCTACTCATCTGTTTTTTTATTGTGTTGGATGGAGGATTATGGACAAACTGAAAATTAGTTCTTACAAAGTATTTTCTTTCAGGTCTCATGTCCATAATTGTTATCCAAAAATAGGCAATTTATCTAGGTCTAGCTTATCTCAAAGTAAAACTCCTTATTTTCTCTATGAGTTACAAGGAGGGTATAGATAATTCAGAACCAGGTCTGGTGAACTAATTACTATTACTCAATAATTACTGAATGTTACTAAAACAGGGAATATTTGGGACATTTCATAGCAACTATACTCAGGAATCTAATTTAGATCCCAGTTCCAATAGAATCAATATGGAACATCTCCCCATCTGGGGTTTACATCTTCAGAATTGTCCATTATCCAGTGATGGTGAAAGGCACTACCCTGGAGCATTTTACAAGGCAGAAAAAAACAAACAGACACTGGGAAGAAGTCAAGTCCAACCATAAAGACTTCACTCCTGTCACACTTAAATGAAGCCTTCTATTCTGTAATTTACCACTAACTGTATTACACAACATGCACACCATAACTCCCTCCCTCACCAGTGCACTCAATACAGAAAGACAAAAGCAAATTAAAAGAAAACTTAAGATGGTTTGTATTGAGTCAAACACCCATTAAGCAAACAAGCAAAAAAACCCTGGAACATTTGGAAACCCTAATGAAAATCAGTATTTCTTCTGCTTGATAGAAGCTACTTTAAAATCTTTCAATCAAAAGCAAATCTAAATATTAAGAAACATAATGGCAGGAGAAAGGGAGACAGTATGGGTAAAGGTACCAGGACATTGTCTTTCCTTATGTGTTCAGAGAAAGGTATTTTCCTAAAAACAGTTAGAATAGTCTGAATACTTTGGGATGTTCCACAATGAACTCTAATTCTAGGATTTCTGGTGCCAAGGTAGTATTTTTGTTTCAAAGAACTGTTCTGAGTTAGTAGGGAAACATTCAACATTCCTCAGCAAAAGAACTATATTTACGAATATAAAACTTCATTATTAAAAAAAAAAAAAGAAAAAAAGCCCAAGATATATAGATGACCTTGCAAAAAAAGCAAGGCAGGGAGGTTGAAATCAGGAGAAGCTGGGATTTACGGAAACAAGACTCTGTAGATGGGGGGGGAATCAAAGACAAGGAAGTAATGGTGGAAGAAAGAATATGGGGTAAATCTTCCTTTGTATTGCTGTTATGTACATACCTGCTGTTTTGTGGCTGAAACACAGCTATCTATTTGATTTTTTTTTTTCCCAGAGAGAAAGGGGGATAGCCATGGAATAATGGATAGGTACTTTGCATGAATTGCATTACATGCAATCTTAATGTTTCATTTCTGCAGAAACATGACATTGAATGTATCCCTGAGGATCCAGTAGTTCTAGTTTCCCAGTACTCTGAACACACTGAAATCCTCTTCATAAATCCAATTCCCTACCACTCCAGTGAAATATTCTCCCATAGAATTATTTGCAATTTGTTATATAAAATTGGCTTCTAGATTAATCTAATTTTTAACACTGATGAAAGAAATCTTACTCAGAGGTAGCCAGAGAAGGCTCTTCTCTGATTTCAGCGGATTTTCATGGATTTTTCTTGTCCCAAACTCTGACTCTTGAGCCCTCAGTGTCAAAGAGGATCATTTTTCTGTCCTAATATTGTACAAAACCAAATCCAGACCCCTTAATCTTAGTGGTCTTGAAGATTCACTAGTGATATTGACAGTGAAACCTTAAGGCAGCATTCAGGTATTATTTTTCCATTGAATACCTGCAATTGACAATAATCCCTGAACATGAATTTTTCCTCCTTTTTTTCCCTGCCTACATTCTATTCTGTTTGTGAATCCCTATGTGTGTAACTACCCTTGAACGTATTTTTTGCGATGTAGAAACAGTTTTAAATTTAATCAAAAATCCATTTTTCCCAACTGAGTATTAACTGAAATATTGTCTGTATTTTTTCACAGTTAGTTTAATTCTCTAGTATAAAACTGTGGCAATAAAATAGTCCAACTCACCAGCTTTGAACCAGTGTAATTGAGAGGAGAAACTAGTGAGATGGAATTAGACCAATTTTACATCAGGATAACTGAATTTAATCTCCTGATTAAGATTTGAAGCTAGCATATGTATAACTCTTATACAAGCAACCACATTATTTGCTTGATATTTTTGCAGTGTCAAAATTCGGGTAGACATGGAAACTCTGTATGTTTCCAGAATTATAGCCTTTTTAAAAAGACAAAGAGGCTCAAAAAGTCTGGAGATGTTCTCTCCAGACTTCAGAGACAATAGTCATGTTTACCAGTGCTTACACGCAAATACAACCTGTGACCTGAATACTTACGAACATCAGGGTAGCTAAAATAAATCAGACCAGAGGTCTGCACAGCCCAGCCTCCTGTTTCTGACAGAGGTGTAAAGCAAATGTCTCATGAAGGATAAAAGATCAGGGCCAGTAGACGAAATAAAGGAAAGTGTCTTTCAGTCCTTTCTGAGACCCTTACGACTTGGGGATCAAAAAATTCCTAAACTGGGGCAATGTCTCAGTATCCAGTTGTCTGAGAAGGATTTCCCTGCCAGACACTTTCCCAGTCTCTCTTGAAAATATGTGCCTTGTTGGTATCTAGCATTTAAAACAACTGCAACAAACAATAGTGTGGTTTTGTGTCAGGTTGAAAGGACTCCACAAGGACCATCAATTCCAGGTCCTGGCCCTGCCAAGGACAACCCCAAGAATCCAGCCATGGGCCTGAGAACAGTCTCCAAATGCTTCTTGAGCTCTGTCAGGCCTGGTGATGTGACCAGGGAAGTCACAGGGAAGAAGAAAATGCTCCCGACACAACTTCAGGCCATTCCCTCAGGCCCTGTCACTGGTCACCAGAGAGAAGATATCAGTGCCTGCCCTCCCTGCTTCCCTTTGTGAGAAGTTATAGATGCTATGAGATCAAACCATCAAAACCATTTCAAACCATATCTATTGTTAAAATAAGAGAAGTGGAAAAGCAAAACCAGTAATTGAGAAAAAGGGGAGAAATTCTCCTCTGCTAAAAATCAGTGTCATTCACTGAAGTTTGAGCAGTACAGTTTTCCCCAGTGGGAGTCTTGAACCAGTAGTAAAATCACAGAATCACAGAATGGTTGTCTTGGAAGTGACCTTAAAGATTATGTAGTTCCAATCCCTCTACCATGGGCTGGGACACCTCTCTCTGGACTTGTTTTCTCAAAGCCCCATCCAATCTGGCCTTGATGCTTCTTCAAACTACTTTAGGCTGGTGTAGATGCTACAGTCAAAGAGCACAGCATAGGCAGTGGCCTGTTCATGGCATCACATCTCTTATCTAAAGACAGCAGTGTAAATAAGTAGCATTTCATGTCAAAACTCTTTTGAGCAATTTCAGACACCTAATGCAAATTCAGCCAATCATCTGCCAGAAGTGATTATTTCCCTCCACTGAATGAAACAGAATGTTGAGTGATGAGCTCAGTGACAAAAAAGATTCACTCAATACTGGATGTTTTTTACTTTCTTTTGGTGATGACAAAAATGAAACACAGTAAAGTTTAATGAAGCAGGCACACAAGTGGCACACAACACAGCTTGGCACAGCAGCTCCACTTAGTCCCTCATGCTGGACAGCTCTGGTCTGTCTTCCGCAAGTATGATACTACCCTGAGAGAAGATGGATCTGAAAAGAGTCTGCCTAAGTACAGGTTTTCTGGGTTTTTTTGTATTTTTTTTTCCTTTTTTAAAGAACAGTACTGTGAGTGGCTCTTTCCACTAACTTTGGGAAACAAACATCAGTTTTAATAGAGCTTGACATGTTTAACAGCCAATGTAAACTACGCTTTCACATTGATTATGTGCACTTTGGACAATTTTCTTTCAGTGAGGACTTTTTGGGAAGAATAACACTCTTCTCACAATTTTCAGTGTGATTCAGTTACATCCTGTAGGGCTTTGTATAGCATGTGCACATCAAAACACATTTGGCTTCCTTGACAGTAATATATTTTGGGTTGGAAGAAAAATGAACCACTGCATGACTCATTTTAAATTTGTACAATGGGTTTATTTCAACCTTTGTAAACTGCATATAGCTAAGCCCAGAATTAGCTGTGAAATGCCAGCCTGATGGGTTTTTTTCTGTAATTTACAGTAATTTGTACTCTGAGTAGGTCCAAAACTTATTGGCTGGAAGCAACTGGTCTGCCTTCTAGCATAATAGATCCTCACATTGATTCAGAAGCTCCAGTTTCTGTATTTGAGAATTTCCCTCCCTGGAATGAAAAATACTCATGTGCTTGCACACACAGCTCTCAGCATGTCACTAGAGCAGAGGAGTTTCCAAGAGCATGTAAGACAGAATACCTACTTTGACTTAAATCTACTCTCAAATCCAGGGCATTCAGATCAGCAAGTGGAAGAGCTGCTAGGACGTGCTTTGCTCTTTGCTGGGTCTCTACACCAAAATCTTGATTGTAAAGGATCAAGTCCATCATGTGTAAACAGCAAATCTCAGTAAATGAAAAAGGAAGAGACCTCATGGGAAGTTTTAAGTTGTGCTCAAATTGTTCATGTTGCTGCCTTCCTCTGATGCAGAACTTTTAAGAATTCAGTTATGATCCAAGAGGTAATGAGAGAGAGAGCAGGAGGGCAATCATATGGCTTCTGAGGCATGCAAATACTGCAGAATTTTAAAGGAATTTTTTCCTATTATTTGAAATTATTTGAAATGTAAAATAGTTATAACATGTGTTAATAGTTACCTGAGTTTATATGGAGGCTGAAGAACTTCTCCAAGAGATAAAGTGCTTTCCTGTTGTTTTGTCACCAAACAAATCTATCTCTCCCTACAGAATTTTATAGAACTATAAAAGATAGAAGCTTATTCAGCTACAATTCAGATGCCAAATGATTCAGCTGCATGACCATGTTGAAATTGTACTGAACAGACCCAGTGTCCGCAGTTCAGAGTGCTGAGTAACTCTAAAGCTGCAGAATACAGAGAGACTTGAATGATAGCTAGTGCAAGAAGTTGGACTGCTCTTAATGATTTATGTAGCATGGGGCACAGTGGACATTGAAGGAAGAGTTAAATGGAAATCCATCAAGTGTAAAGAAATGTCTTTTGAGAAAAGATTTATAGAATGACCCAGTGGATGGACCTTCGTTGATTGTAATCTGCATATGAGGCCAAGGTAGGGGGAAAAGGGACTAACAATCAACATTAGAGTAATTTGCCTGATAATAGAAAATTAAAGAACTGGAGACGCAGGCAGCAGCCTGCAAAATTCATGCAGATTTGGATCTGCTGTATAATTAGCCACAATAGTTAAACTGAAAAAAAAAATTAAAAATGAATGACATCAAATTAAAGAAAGATTTCTGTAATATACAATGAAATTGCAGAGTTTACATAAAAAAAGGAGACTTAGATAATGGGGAGAAATTTAAAAAGCTAGCAAAGTACTCATAATCTGAACAGTTAAAAGTTTTGATATGATTAGACAAGCATCTGTGAGTTTACAATCAGTACAGGTTGTAGTGAGATAATGAAATAAAATTGATGTACAATATGCTTGCACAGAACAAAACCACCATACAAACATATACTTCAGGGATGAGTTTGAATGACACTCAAAAGAATGTATTGTAAGGAAAGGATTTGGAGTTTTGTACCCTGCATGAATCTTTAATTACATTCTAAAGATGACTGTACCAACATCTTAGCCTGTTTGGGGCAGTGCATATGAAGCTAAACTACTCTAAAAATGAAGTCAAGATAAGGTTCTGCTGTTGGCTTTGTGTGACTTTTAGCCAGGTTCTTACCATGGGGTGAACTCAAGTTGTGCTGTGAAAAATCCTTTCCAGAGGAAATGATAAAATTCTTTTTCTTATGCTGTCACACAAATTTCCTTCCAAAGAGGAAGGACAACACTCTTTAATAGAAGCAGAACTTGGTCAGGATCGGATCCAGGAATCAGGACCGTACGAGGAACTGAAATCTAATCTGTCCTGAAATGTAAAGTAAGAAATATATACTTACATCTTTGTTGAAGTAGCAGATAATTAGTGTCCTCACTGTATACTTCCAGCATTGGTTACGAAGGACCTTTTACACCGTTAGTAATTTTTACTGTACACAAGCATGTAAGTTTCATTCAGGTGAACATTCAATTTAGAATGTACTTAAGGACACTCTTGTGCTGTGTAGTGACCAAAGATTCCTGACCATAGTTCTTGGACTGTCAAAAGCTGACTGCAGTTTGGGGAGTGGTGAATTAGGGGAAAAATAAACTGGTTTTCTTAAGGCTGTAAAAGTCATAACTGAATGAAAGACAAAATCGTAATAATCAGCCCTTCATTCTAACAAGTGTGCCACTTCTCCCTTTTCTTCTGTTTTTGTACTTTTTACTTTTCAGCTGAACAAACTGAGCATATCTATCTGATTCTGCTAATTTCTATATTGTTTCTACTGTGCTTACAGAAAAAAATAATATTCCAAGTGTTCTTTGAGCTAATATATGTGTGTAAGGAGCTGATTCATAGACAAGACAATCAGAAATATGACGAAGAATATCTGGGTTTTGTGAAATGTTGTATTTTTGTGTTCTCTTGTGATCATCTGAGTCCTTGAGTAATCTCACACCAACAGCTGGTCTCACACTTAGGTAGGATATGGATACACTCTCAGCCACTCTTTATTTTAACAAATAATAATTTACTGCTCATCCTTATTGGTACTTTGGAGCTGGAGTGAATGAGGACTGAATGCATGCATACTCTCATCAACTATTAAAAAGAACAGGCTGAAACATAAGCCTATATTCTCAGGCTATATGTATCTATTTTTTGATGATGAGTATAGTTCCTTTTTTCCTGATCAACTTTCTACATAATCAGAAGCACAGTGCAGAGTTGGAAGTGAAAAATTTACCCAAGCAAAGAGAAATAAGAACAGATCTAACCTTTGAAATATCTTCTTATTTAGTCTCCTTTTTTTCTTTCTCACAGTCATCATGATAAGTATCCATTTTATTATTAATAGATAAAGGATAAACAGGAAACAAGATAAATAGCAGAATTCTGAACATTACCCAACTGTCCAATTGGAAGTACTGCAAGAATGTGTGTGGCATGACCAACAGCAGTTTGTGCAAGGCAGAATAGTGTTGGTAAGAGAAATGAAATCTCATTTCCTTCCCTCCCTTTCTTTTCTTCTTTCCTCCCTCAATATTTTTAACTACATATTAAGATGAAAGCCAAAAAAAAGGGTTGAGGGACACCTGAAACTGAAGGACAGGTGTCTCAAGTCAACACAAATAAATAGTAATTGAAGTCTCATGCTTATTATAGTAACTTATAAAAGTTGCAAACTAAATAGTGCTTGGAAACTTGTTTGACTTTTCCACTGTCATTTATACATGCATACATTTTAAACCAGAAGTAATTGTACTCTGTTTTGTGTGTGGATATGATAGCTGCTGACCATCAGTCCTGCTGTGCTGCAGGGACTGGGTGTGGTCTTGAGATCCTTTAACAGTGGTCCGAAAGAACAGCTTCATTTCTTGTGAATTAGAAACAGAAAAGAATATTGGGATTTTAAATAGTGCAAGGAGTAACTGTGGTAGAAAATAAAATAAAAATTTCTCTAGCCTTTACTTCTGGAGAAAATAAAACCAGTTCATATTATGATCCAAATCATATCTCAATTCAAAAATGAGAGTTATTTAGTAGGAATAAAGACTGACAAATTTTCACTATGAGAGAAAGTTCCTGGTTGTACCTCTCATGTGAAAGTGATAAGTTATCTTGTAGACATGGCTCTTTTTCCACTGCATTTCCTTTCCTGCACTCCCTATTTCCTATCCCCTAGAGGCAAATATTCTTTTTACATTTAGCAGCACTATTATACTTTAGTCCCAATAAAGAGCTGATTCTGTTTTCTTTAAGAACACCATGATAATCAGAATTGTGATAAGAGTGTTTAACAGTTTTTATTAATTTTGATGTAATTCTTAGAAAAGTACTTTTTACAGCGTTGGCTACTACCAGCTGAAAGTCAGAAGACAATTTTTAATTTCTCTGCAAGCTGTTTCCCATGAAGAGTATTTTTGTTAAATATTTAATCAAATCCAAGACTTTTTTCACTTGGGACTGTGGTAAGCCTTTCCTTTCCCATTATAATATTTTGTAGAGTTCTGCATTATAATTAAGGAGTTGTCTCTCTCCTTTTCTGTATTGATCTTATATATTTTTACTCCTGATATTTAGCAGAATTTCACTTATCAATAAAATATTTAACAGATCTTAAAAAAGACAAATATATTATTTAAACTTTTTTTTTTTAATATTTTAATCCATCTATATATAATGTTCATTTAGTATTCAGCCCATCCCTCAGATTTTATATCTACATTAACTTTGGCTGTAGAATAGATGAGGCAGTCTGAGACAATACACCCTGTCAAAATTGAAAGTCCGGTCAGAAACTTTAGATAAAAACCTAGATTTTTCCATGTATGCAAATAGTCATTTTAAGTTGAGTAAGATATATTTCCATTGTAAAACATCAGCGAAAGAGTTTGGATATTGTCAAAGTTAAGAAGCCAGACTTCAGCCTCAAGAGATCTATTCACCTACTTTCAAGCAAAGGCCTTCATTTCACATTCAGGATGTATTTAAATAGAAAAAAAAAAAAAAAGGCAGTAGAGATTTTTTCTTTCTGTTTTAGGTGTGTGTGATGTAGTTACTAAAAGTAACAAAGTTCTTATTTTCACATAAAAATGGAAGAAATAATTTATGCACAATTCCATATCGTGGACATTCCCTAAATTATAATCAAGAAGAATAAAATCAAGAAGTTTCATGCAATTTATTTCATTCAATTTCCATCTCTTGCTAGTTGTGACTTTTTGTTAGATTCTTTTTATTTTTTCTCTCTATTGTATTTTCTTTCAGATATTTTTGGCTTGGCTTGAAGTTTCATATTGATCAGCCTGTGGACTTATCTGATTGTCTTTCAGGCTGAAGTCCTCTATTTAATTCATAGTGCAAGTAGAGAAAAAGAAAGGGTACTTTCATCTGTACTGCGTGCTCCAATTCCAAACAATGGACTCAACTTCCCCTGGGGGGAAAAAAAAAAAAAAGGATGAAAAAAGGATGTTTAAGGCAGGAATAGAAGCAAAGACATAACATATAGACTGATACAGTCTCATAGTTTCCCTCTGTCCATGTGTAGATCCCTCATGAACCTCAAGTTGCATGAAACCTCATTCAGTGATTGCACCTAGCAACCAGTAAGTGACATCTGATTAGTTGTTTATGATTTTGGGTGTACCATGGTATTTTCACAATGAATTTCACAACAAAGTACCTTTTGTAAGAAAGTTTTTTGTGATGGCTATTTTACTGAGTGCCCTTTATTATTTTTCACGTGGGGAATGACATTCCTGATTTCAGTTTGTTTACCATTCATGATTATAGATGAATTGTAGAAAACCAGTGTATGCCCTTCCATTTGTCCACTCTTTAGCCTGAAGATTACCACATGGTTTCCTGTCTTCTCATCTGAAAAGTCCTACCAGGCATTCTACTGTCTTCATCTCCCATTTTAGCTTCTCAATCTCTCCTAAAAGTGGCTTATTCACTATCCTTATTTGCTTATAGCAATGAAAAATATCCTTACTTGGCAATGACAGCTTGGCAATGTTGACTTGTAGACAAGATAGTGAAAATTATCCAAACATGGTCCTTACATCTTACTCTGCTACTCACTTTAATCCCTCTCTGGTCTTCTAATTGTAGGGAAGTCAGTCCTGCTTGTAACACTTTTCCCCTACATACAGTTAAATGATTAATTTTATCAGGAGGAAGTTTGAAACTTTGAAAACAGGACATAAACTCAGTCTGTGCAAGCCTAATCTGTATGTACAGTCAGAAATTACAATTTTCAGTTTAACTTGGTCTTGTAGAAAGATGAATATATATATATATACATTCACGCGTAGAGAAAACATTCTTTATTGCCAAAAGTTAAATGGATGATTCTGAATATTTTATTTTTCAAATCTTTTGCTTATTCTTGTCTATATCCAGATCACTTTATTCTAAGATCAAAATAATTATTTCAGCAAAGAGTGACCTGTAAAAATTGTCCACCTCTTTTGTGAGTGAAAGACCAGAAACACATATGTATTCTGTTCTTTTTACTATTTCCTTTCCCTTTAAGTCCTCCTCTACTCTACCTAATTTAAAGCAAGCAGAGCAAAAGACCCACAGAGTGTTACTGAAGGATTTTTCAGGACACTTAAAGCTACTCTCCTTTGGCTAATTTGCAAAAACAGTTTTTGATTTAAAATAGGAGGATGGCATATCCCTCCCTGGGAGAAAACTCACATCCACTAATGTTCCTCCAGGAGTGAGTTATGAGAAGAAGCCTAAGATGGATTAGAGAGGAAGGTTACATTCCAAGGAACTAATTTGTTGAAAAGGTGAAGGTAGCTAACATTAAAAAAAAAAAAAAAAAAAAAAAAAAAATTAAGCTGATACACCAGGTCTGCAATATCTTTCCTCCTCACTGAATATTGCTGGGTAATGTATAGATCTCAAGAAGAACAATTGCCTTAACATAAAACAAGGTTGTTTCCCTTAGGAATTGTTGGTGCAGAGTTAAGGTAAAAGCAAGTAC